>NC_080386.1:97866867-98064836 GCF_014773155.1 Arachis stenosperma | reverse complement strand
GTTAAAGGCCTTTACATCCCTGCTGATTTCATAATCCTAGACACTGGAAAGGATGAGGATGAATGCATCATCCTTGGAAGACCCTTCCTAGCCACAACAAAAGCTGTGATTGATATTGACAGAGGTGAACTAGTCCTTCAATTGAATAGGGACCTTGTGTTTAAAGTTCAAGGTTATCCTTCTGTAAACATGGAAAAGAGGCACGATAAGCTTCTCTCAATACAGAGTCAAACAAAGCCCCCACAATTAAACTCTAAGTTTGGTGTTGGGAGGCAACAACCAAACTCTAGGTTTGGTGTTGAACACCCACATTCCAACTCTAAGTTTGGTGTTGGGAGGTCCCAACAATGCTCTGAACATCTGTGAAGCTCCATGAGAGCTCACTGTCAAGCTATTGACATTAAAGGAGTGCTTATTAGGAGGCAACCCAATTTTTATTTATCTATATTTCTATTGTTCTTTTATGTTTATTAGGTTTATGATCATGTGAAGTCACAAAACAATTACAAAAATTAAAAACAGAATAAAAAATAGCAGAAAAAACAACACACCTTGGAGGAAGAGCTTACTGGCGTTTAAACGCTAGTAAGGAGCATCTGGCTGGCATTTAACGCCAGAATAGAGCATGAAGCTGGCGTTGAATGCCAGAAATAAGCAGCAGTCTGGCGTTTAAACGCCAGGATTACACCCTGAGGAGAGCTGTCGTTAAACACCGAAACAAGCATGGAAGTGGCGTTCAACGCCAGAAACATGCTGCAAATTGGCGTTGAACGCCCAAAACAAGCATGAAAGTGGCGTTTAACGCCAGAAACATGCTGCAATCTAGCGTTAAACGTCAGGATTGCATACAAGGGCGTTTTACACGCCTAAAAGGTGCAGGGATGAGAAATCATTGACACCTCAGGATCTGTGGATCCCACAGGATCACCTCAAGATCTGTGGACTGGTGCACGAATTTGTGATTCGCACAACTAACCAGCAAGTGCACTGGGTCGTCCAAGTAATACCTTACGTGAGTAAGGGTCGATCCCACGGAGATTATTGGTTTGAAGCAATCAATATTTATTTTATTAATCTTAGTTAGGATGTCAACAAGGTTAATTGGATTTAATTGTAAGAAGTCAAAGTGTTTAAAATTGTAAGTTGGAATTATTAGATTTGATTGGAAAGATAAACGAGAACAATAGAGTTACTTGTTTTGCAGTACTGGGGAATATGTTGGAGTTTTGGAGATGCTTTGTCCTTTGACTTCAACTTTTCCTTGAAATCCTTCAATACACGCAAGATCCTTCCATGGCAAGCTCTATGTAGGGTGTCACCGTTGTCAATGGCTACTTCCCATCCTCTCAGTGAAAACGTTCCTATGCTCTGTCACAGCATGGCTAATCATCTGTCGGTTCTCAATCAGGTTGGAATAGAATCCATTGATTCTTTTGCGTCTGTCACTAACGCCCAGCCTTCAGGAGTTTGAAGCTCGTCACAGTCATTCAATCCCAGAATCCTACTCGGAATACCACAGACAAGGTTTAGACTTTCCGGATTCTCATGAATGCCGCCATCAATCCGGCTTATACCACGAAGATTCTGATTAAGGAATCTAAGAGATACTCATTCAATCTGATGTAGAACGAAGGTGGTTGTCAGGCACACGTTCATGGATTGGGAAGGTGATGAGTGTCACGGATCATCACCTTCTCCATAATTAAGCGCGAATAAACATCTTAGATAAGAACAAGCGTGTTTGAATGGAAAACAAGGAATTGTATTAAATCATCGAGACGCTGCAGAGCTCCTCACCCCCAACAATGGAGTTTAGAGACTCATGCCGTCAAAAGTATGTAATTAGATCTGAAAAATGTCATCCGGTCCAGAATAATTCTCTAAAAGTTGTTTAAATAGTAAACTAGTAACCTAGGTTTACAGAATATGAGTAAACTAAGATAATTGGTGCAGAAATCCACTTCTGGGGCCCACTTGGTGTGTGCTGGGCTGAGACTAAAGCTATCCACGAGTAGAGGCCTTTCTTGGCGTTAAACTCCAGGTTATGATGGTTTTGGGCGTTCAACTCCGGATCATGACGTTTTTCTGGCGTTTAACTCCAGACAGCAGCATGTACTTGGCGTTCAACGCCAAGTTACGTCGTCAATCTTCGTGCAAAGTGTGGACTATTATATTGCTGGAAAGCCCTGGATGTCTACTTTCCAACGCCGTGAGAGCGCGCCAATTGGACTCCTGTAGCTCCAGAAAATCCATTTCGAGTGCAGGGAGGTCAGAATCCAACAGCATCAGCAGTCCTTTTTCAGCCTAAGTCAGATTTCTGCTCAGCTTCCTCAATTTCAGCCAGAAAATACCTGAAATCACAGAAAAATACACACACTCATAGTAAAGTCCAGAAATATGATTTTTGCTTAAAAACTAATAAAATTCTATTAAAAACTAATTAAAACATACTAAAATCTACATGAAATTACCCCCAAAAAGCGTATAAAATATCCGCTCATCACAACACCAAACTTAAACTGTTGCTTGTCCTCAAGCAACTAGATAAATAAAATAGGATGAAAAAAAATTAAGAAACAATAATATCTCAGAGTTTCAAGTGAAGCTCAGATTCTAATTAGATGAGCGGGGCTAGTAGCTTTTTGCTTCTGAACAGTTTTGGCATCTCACTTTATCCTTTGAAATTCAGAATGGTTGGCATCCATAGGAACTCAGAATTCAGATAGTATTATTGATTCTCCTAGTTTAGTAGTTGATTCTTGAACACAGCTACTTTATGAGTCTTGGCCGTGGCCCTAAGCACTTTGTTTTCCAGTATTACCACCGGATACATAAATGCCACAGACACATAATTGGGTGAACCTTTTCAGATTGTGACTCAGCTTTGCTAGAGTCCCCAATTAGAGGTGTCCAGAGTTCTTAAGCACACTCTTTTGCTTTGGATCACGACTTTAACCACTCAGTCTCAAGCTCTTCACTTGGACCTGCATGCCACAAGACATGGTTAGGGACAGCTTGATTAGCCGCTTAGGCCTGGATTTATTTCCTTGGGCCCTCCTATCCATTAATGCTCAAAGCCTTGGATCCTTTTCACCCTTGCCTTTTGGTTTTAAGGGCTGTTTGGCTTTTATTCCTTTTGATCCAAATATTATATTTTTTTTTTCGCAAGAAATTTTTTTTTTTCACTGCTTTTTCTTGCTTCAAGAATCAATTTCATGATTTTTCAGATCATCAATAACATTTCTCTTGTTCATCATTCTTTCAGGAGCCAACAATTTTAACATTCATAAAATTCAATATAAAAAATATGCACTGTTCAAGCATTCATTCAGAAGACAAAAAGTATTGCCACCACATATAAATAATTAGAATTTTCCTTATTAAGAACTCGAAAAAATTAAATTGCCTCTTTATTCTACAAATCTACTATTTTATTCATGTTTGATGATGATGAGAAAAATAAGTTATAACTTAATTGGAAATAAAGCCAAAATAGATATGCTACTACTACTCCTATATAATTCTAAGGTAAAATCCTATAATAATACTATCACAGAGTTAAAGCTAGAATTAGAACTTAACAACCTGTATTTTGGGAAGTGGATGTTCCTCTAGTCTGTGGGGTGCCTTCAAGAATTAATTTTGACGCTTCAGCTCCCTTAAGTTCACATCCTTGCTCTTCCTGTTCTCTTAGGTGCCATGATCTTAATGAGTTTTAACTCAGTGATCATGGCAAATCACACCAATTAGAGGTTTGCTTGTCCTCAAGCAAAAGAAAGGAAAGGAGAGGAGTAGAAGAGAGGCAGTTTCGAAAAAAGATAAGATGAGTTGAAAAAGATATGAGAAGAAATTAAAAATATTCGAAAAAAGAATTGGATTGGAAAAAGATTTGTGTTTATGAATTAAGATACATTTGATATTTTTGAAAAAGGGATTTAGAAATTAGGGTTCTTAGAAAACTAATTTGATTTTGAAGAATGACATTTTGAAACATGTTTATGCAAGAAATCATGAATTGAAACATAAAAATTTAGAAAAATTGTAAAGAAAAACGAAATTTTACCTCCTCCCTACCATCCTGGCGTTAAACGCCCAAACGATGCATGTTTTGGGCGTTTAACGCCCAAATGCTGCTTCTCCTGGGCGTTCAACGCCCAGCTGATGCTTTTTCTGGCGTTGAACGCCAGGAAGTCCTTTGTCACTGGGCGTTTTTCTGAACGCCCAGGATGCTAACACTCTGGCGTTAAACGCCCAGAAGGTGCTTCTTTCTGGCGTTCAACGCCCAGAAGATGCTCCTTTCTGGCGTTTAACGCCCAGATGGCTACCCTTACTGGCGTTGAACGCCCAGTGGGTGCTTCTTTTGGGCGTTCAACGCCCAAAATCTTTCTTACTGGCTTTTTCACGCCAGTGAGCTTCCAAATTTCCCTGTAACTCTGTAAATTCAATCAATTGCTATTTTTACCCTTTGAAGATACTTGGACACATACCTGTAAAAAAAAGAAAATTTATTTAATTAGTAAATAAACTTTGTAAATGGCTAGGTTGCCTCCCAGCAAGCGCTTCTTTATTGTCTTTAGCTGGACTACCACTGAGTTCTAATCAAGTCTCAGTTTCGAGCATTCTTGCTCGAAGTTACTTTCAAGATAATGTTTAATTCTCTGTCCATTAACAATGAACTTTTTGTTGGATTCATTATCCTGAAGCTCTACGTATCCATATGGTGATACGCTTGTGATCACATATGGACCTCTCCACCGGGATTTTAATTTCCCGGGGAATAATTTGAGCCTGGAATTAAATAGCAGAACTTTCTGCCCCGGCTCAAAGACTCTGGATGACAATTTCTTATCATGCCATCTTTTTGCTTTCTCTTTGTAAATTTTTGCATTCTCGAAAGCATTGAGTCTAAATTCCTCTAGCTCATTTAACTGAAGCAATCGTTTTTCTCCAGCTAATTTGGCATCAAGGTTTAGGAATCTGGTTGCCCAGTAGGCTATGTTCCAGTTCTACTGGCAAGTGACATGCCTTTCCATACACAAGCTGGTATGGAGAGGTCCCTATAGGGGTCTTGAATGCTGTTCTGTATGCCCACAGAGCATCATCCAAGCTCCTTGCCCAATCCTTTCTACGGTTAATTACAGTCCGTTCCAGGATTCTTTTGAGTCTCTATTTGAGACTTCAGCTTGCCCATTAGTCTGTGGGTGATATGGAGTAGCTACCCTGTGGCTAACTCCATAACGAACCAAAGCAGAGTAAAGCTGTTTATTGCAGAAATGACTGCCCCCATCACTGATTAATACTCTAGGGGTACCAAATCTACTGAAGACGTGTTTCTGGAGGAATTTTAACACTGTTTTAGTGTCATTGGTGGGTGTTGCAATAGCTTCCACCCATTTGGATACATAATCCACTGCCACCAGAATATAAGTGTTTGAGTATGATGGTGGGAAGGGTCCCATAAAGTCAATACCCCATACATCAAACAACTCAATCTCCAAGATCCCTTGCTGAGGCATGGCATAACTGTGAGGCAGATTGCCAGATCTTTGACAACTGTCACAATTAAGTACAAATGCTCGGGAATCTTTATAGAGAGTAGGCCAGTAGAAGCCACATTGGAGGACTCTTGTGGCTGTTCGCTCACCTCCAAAATGTCCTCCATATTGTGATCCATGGCAGTGCCATAGAATCTTCTGTGCTTCTTCCTTAGGCACACATCTACGGATTACTCCGTCTGCACATCTCTTGAAGAGATATGGTTCATCCCAAAGATAGTACTTTGCATCTGTGATCAATTTCTTTGATTGCAGCCTACTGTACTCTTTGGGTATGAATCTCACTGCCTTGTAGTTTGCGATGTCTGCAAACCATGGCACTTCCTGGATGGCAAAGAGTTGCTCATCCGGAAAGGTTTCAGAGATCTCAGTGAGAGGGAGGGACGCCCCTTCCACTGGTTCTATTCGGGACAGGTGATCTGCTACTTGATTCTCTGTCCCTTTTCTGTCTCTTATTTCTATATCAAACTCCTGCAGAAGCAGCACCCATCTTATAAGTCTGGGTTTTGAATCCTGCTTTGTGAGTAGATATTTAAGAGCAGCATGGTCTGTATACACAATCACTTTTGATCCTACTAAATAGGATCTAAATTTATCAATGGCGTAAACTACTGCAAGTAGCTCTTTTTCTGTGGTTGTGTAATTCTTCTGTGCGTCATTTAGAACACGGCTGGCATAGTAAATGACGTGCAGAAGCTTGTCATGCCTTTGTCCCAACACTGCACCAATGGCATGGTCACTGGCATCACACATTAGTTCAAATGACAATGTCCAGTTTGGTGCAGAGATGATTGGTGCTGAGACCAATTTAGCTTTCAGGGTCTCAAATGCCTGCAGACACTCTTTATCAAAGATAAATGGCGTGTCAGCAGCTAGCAGGTTGCTTAGAGGTTTGGCGATTTTTGAAAAATCCTTTATAAACCTCCTGTAGAATCCTGCATGCCCCAGAAAACTTCTGATTGCCTTAACATTGGTAGGTGGTGGTAATTTCTCAATTACTTCTACCTTAGCTTGATCCACCTCTATTCCCTTGTTCGAAATTTTGTGCCCAAGGACAATTCCTTCAGTCACCATAAAGTGACATTTTTCCCAGTTTAAAACCAGGTTAGTCTCTTGGCATCTTTTCAGAACAAGTGCTAAATGGTTAAGGCAGGAGCTGAATGAGTCACCAAATACTGAAAAGTCATCCATGAAGACTTCCAGGAATTTTTCCACCATATCAGAGAAAATTGAGAGCATGCACCTCTGGAAGGTTGCAGGTGCATTGCACAGGCCAAATGGCATCCTTCTGTATGCAAATACTCCAGATGGGCATGTGAATGCTGTTTTCTCCTGATCCTGGGGATCTACTGCAATTTGATTATAACCCGAATATCCATCCAGGAAGCAGTAGTATTCATGACCTGCTAGTCTTTCTAGCATCTGGTCTATGAATGGTAAAGGAAAATGATCCTTTCTGGTAGCTGTATTGAGCCTTATGTAATCAATACACATGCGCCACCCAGTAACTGTTCTTGTAGGAACCAGTTCATTTTTTTCATTATGAACCACTGTCATGCCACCTTTCTTAGGGACGACTTGGACAGGGCTCACCCAGGGGCTGTCAGAAATAGGATAAATAATCCCAGCCTCTAGTAATTTAGTGACCTCTTTCTGCACTACTTCCTTCATAGCTGGGTTCAGCCGCCTTTGTGGTTGAACCACTGGCTTGGCGTCACCTTCCAGTAAGATCTTGTGCATGCATCTAGCTGGGCTAATACCCTTAAGATCACTGATGGACTACCCAAGAGCTGTCTTGTGTGTCCTTAGCACTTGAATTAGTGCTTCCTCTTCCTGTGGCTCTAAGGTAGAGCTTATGATTACAGGAAAGGTATCACCTTCTCCCAAGAATGCATATTTTAGGGAAGGTGGTAATGGTTTGAGCTCGGGTTTAGGAGGTTTCTCCTCTTCCTGAGGGATTTTCAGAGGTTCTACTATTTTCTCTGACTCCTCTAGATCAGGCTGAACATCTTTAAAGATGTCCTCTAGCTCTGATTCGAGACTCTCAGCCATATTGACCTCTCTTACCAGAGAGTCAATAATATCAACACTCATGCAGTCATTTGGGGTGTCTGGATGTTGCATGGCTTTGACAACATTCAATTTGAACTCCTCCTCATTGACTCTCAAGGTTACTTCCCCTTTTTGGACGTCAATGAGGGTTCGGCCAGTTGCTAGGAAAGGTCTTCCTAGAATGAGAGTTGCACTCTTGTGCTCCTCCATTTCCAGCACCACAAAGTCAGTAGGAAAGGCAAATGGCCCAACCTTGACAATCATGTCCTCAATCACTCCTGATGGGTATTTAATGGAGCCATCAGCAAGTTGAAGACATATCCTGGTTGGTTTGATTTCTTCAGTTAAACCAAGCTTTCTGATAGTAGATGCAGGTATTAGATTGATACTTGCCCCAAGATCACATAAAGCTTGCTTGGTGCAAGTGCCCTCTAATGTGCATGGTATCATAAAGCCCCCAGGATCTTTAAGCTTCTCAAGCAAGCTTTTTAGAATGACTGCACTGCATTCTTTAGTGAGGTAAACTTTTTCAGTTTCCCTCCAATCCTTCTTATGACTTAAGATCTCTTTCATGAACTTAGCATAAGAGGGTATTTGCTCAAGTGCTTCTGCAAACGGAATCTTTATTTCAAGAGTCCTGAGATAGTCTGCAAAGCGGCAAATTGCTTATCTTGTTCCGCTTGGCAGAGTTTTTGAGGATAAGGCATTTTGGCTTTGTATTCCTCAACCTTAGTTGCTGCAGGTTTATTACCTACAGAAGTGGGTTGGGAAGCCTTCTTAGAAGGGTTGTTATCAGCACTTGTATGTGACTGATTCCCTACTGGCATTTGAATGCCAGTGGTGGGAGCTGGAGTGGTGTTAGACGCCACTTCCTTGTTTGTCACTGGCGTTTGAACGCCAGAACCATGCTCCCTTTGGGCGTTCAACGCCGGATTCATGCTTGTTTCTGGCGTTGAACGCCAGGAATAAGCATGGTCTGGGTGTTCAGCGCCAGCTTTATTCCTTTCTGGGCTCTGATTGTCCTCAGAGGGATTTTGAGTATCCACCTATTCATTTCTTGGTTTCCTGCTGCTTTGAAGTGAGGTATTTAATGTTTTCCCACTTCTTAATTGAACTGCTTGGCATTCTTCTGTTATTTGTTTTGACAGTTACTTTTCTGTCTGCTTTAATTGTGCTTCCATGTTCCTGTTGGCCATTCTTGTTTCCTGTAATATTTCCTTGAATTCAGCTAGCTGCTGGGTTAGAAAGTCCAATTGCTGATTGAATTCATTAGCCTGATCCACTGGACTGAGTTCTGCAGTTACTGTTTTAACTTCTTCTTTCATGGAAGATTCACTGCTTATGTACAGATGTTGATTTCTAGCAACTGTATCAATAAGCTCTTGAGCCTCTTCAATTGTTTTTCTAATATGTATAGATCCACCAGCTGAGTGGTCTAGAGAAATCTGAGCTTTTTCTGTAAGCCCATAGTAGAAGATGTCTAATTGCACCCATTCTGAAAACATTTCAGAGGGGCATTTTCTTAGCATCTCTCTGTATCTCTCCCAAGCATCATAAAGGGATTCATTATCTCCTTGTTTGAAGCCTTGGATGTTTAGCCTCAGCTGTGTCATCCGTTTGGGAGGGAAATAGTGATTCAGGAATTTTTCTGACAGCTGTTTCCATGTTTTTATGCTGTTCTTAGGCTGGTTATTTAACCACCTCTTAGCTTGATCTTTTACAGCAAATGGAAACAGTAATAATCTGTAGACATCCTGATCCACTTCTTTATCATGTACTGTGTCAGCAATTTGTAAAAATTGTGCCAGAAACTCTGTAGGTTCTTCATTTGGAAGACCAGAATACTGGCAGTTTTGCTGCACCATGATAATGAGCTGAGGATTCAACTCAAAGCTACTAACTCCAATGGAGGGTATACAGATACTACTCC
This sequence comes from Arachis stenosperma, assembly GCF_014773155.1. Lineage (NCBI taxonomy): Eukaryota > Viridiplantae > Streptophyta > Magnoliopsida > Fabales > Fabaceae > Arachis > Arachis stenosperma. Next base: position 98,055,299 of record NC_080386.1, on the reverse strand, counting down.
CATATGAAGCAGTAGTGGGGTTAGCATATGACCCCAGAGTCCTCTTGGACTGTTCATTCCTACTTGCTTCCATGATGGAATACAAGGGATAATTTATATGTTGATTTTTTTATTTTATTTTTTTTGAATTAAATTTTATAAAATAAAATAAAAAAACGAAATAAATAAAAGAAATTGGAAATATTTTGAAATTGAAATTTGAATTTTTATATAAAATTTTCGAAAAGAGAAGTTCAAAATTAGTTAGAAAATATAAAAATTTTTTTTTTGAATTTTGAATTTTGTGATGAAAGAGAAAAACACACAAAAGACACAAGACTAAAAAATTTTTAGATCTAATGCTCCTTATTTTCGAAAATTTTTGGAGGGAAAACACCAAGGAACACCAAACTTAAAAATTTTAAGATCAAGACACAAGAAAAACTCAAGAACACCTTGAAGATTCACAAGAACACCAAGAACAAAAGAAAGAATACCAAACTTAAAATTTTTAGAAAACTTTAATAAAATTTTCGAAAATTATGAAAGATTAACAAGAAAACACCAAACTTAAAGTTTGGCACAAGATTAAATCAAGAAAAATTAGTTTTGAAAAAGGCTTTTAAAAAGAAAGTGCCCAATTGTTGAGAGCATAAACCCCCGCTATAACCAACTGAGTTAAAAATGTAATGTATTTTAAAGATGTGTTATTTTTGTGGATAAAAGTATAATTTTTGAAAGTTAATGTTCTGAAAAAGCACAAGAAAAACAAGAAAAGACACAAAACAAGAAGAACTCAAGATCAAACAAGAAAAATAAGCAAGAACAACTTGAAGATCAATGAAGAACAAAGAACACAAGTCGAAATTTTTAAATAAAAATATGAGATATGCAATTGACACCAAACTTAGAACAAGACACTAAACTCACGAGAATTAGCAATTAATTAAAAGAAAAATAATAAATTTTGAAAAGAAATTTTTGAAAAGAAACTATCCTATCAAGATTTAATGACTCTATAACAATAAAAATAAAAATAAATTATTCCTAATCTAAGAAATAAAATAAGCCTTCAATTGTCCAAACTCAATAATCCCCGGCAACGGCGCCAAAAACTTGGTGCACGAATTTGTGATTCGCACAACTAACCAGCAAGTGCACTGGGTCGTCCAAGTAATACCTTACGTGAGTAAGGGTCGATCCCACGGAGATTATTGGTTTGAAGCAATCAATATTTATTTTATTAATCTTAGTTAGGATGTCAACAAGGTTAATTGGATTTAATTGTAAGAAGTCAAAGTGTTTAAAATTGTAAGTTGGAATTATTAGATTTGATTGGAAAGATAAACGAGAACAATAGAGTTACTTGTTTTGCAGTACTGGGGAATATGTTGGAGTTTTGGAGATGCTTTGTCCTTTGACTTCAACTTTTCCTTGAAATCCTTCAATACACGCAAGATCCTTCCATGGCAAGCTCTATGTAGGGTGTCACCGTTGTCAATGGCTACTTCCCATCCTCTCAGTGAAAACGTTCCTATGCTCTGTCACAGCATGGCTAATCATCTGTCGGTTCTCAATCAGGTTGGAATAGAATCCATTGATTCTTTTGCGTCTGTCACTAACGCCCAGCCTTCAGGAGTTTGAAGCTCGTCACAGTCATTCAATCCCAGAATCCTACTCGGAATACCACAGACAAGGTTTAGACTTTCCGGATTCTCATGAATGCCGCCATCAATCCGGCTTATACCACGAAGATTCTGATTAAGGAATCTAAGAGATACTCATTCAATCTGATGTAGAACGGAGGTGGTTGTCAGGCACACGTTCATGGATTGGGGAAGGTGATGAGTGTCACGGATCATCACCTTCTCCATAATTAAGCGTGAATAAACATCTTAGATAAGAACAAGCGTGTTTGAATGGAAAACAAAGGAATTGTATTAAATCATCGAGACGCTGCAGAGCTCCTCACCCCCAACAATGGAGTTTAGAGACTCATGCCGTCAAAAGTATGTAATTCAGATCTGAAAAATGTCATCCGGTCCAGAATAATTCTCTAAAAGTTGTTTAAATAGTAAACTAGTAACCTAGGTTTACAGAATATGAGTAAACTAAGATAATTGGTGCAGAAATCCACTTCTGGGGCCCACTTGGTGTGTGCTGGGGCTGAGACTAAAGCTATCCACGAGTAGAGGCCTTTCTTGGCGTTAAACTCCAGGTTATGATGTGTTTTGGGCGTTCAACTCCGGATCATGACGTTTTTCTGGCGTTTAACTCCAGACAGCAGCATGTACTTGGCGTTCAACGCCAAGTTACGTCGTCAATCTTCGTGCAAAGTGTGGACTATTATATATTGCTGGAAAGCCCTGGATGTCTACTTTCCAACGCCGTTGAGAGCGCGCCAATTGGACTCCTGTAGCTCCAGAAAATCCATTTCGAGTGCAGGGAGGTCAGAATCCAACAGCATCAGCAGTCCTTTTTCAGCCTAAGTCAGATTTCTGCTCAGCTTCCTCAATTTCAGCCAGAAAATACCTGAAATCACAGAAAAATACACACACTCATAGTAAAGTCCAGAAATATGATTTTTGCTTAAAAACTAATAAAATTCTATTAAAAACTAATTAAAACATACTAAAATCTACATGAAATTACCCCCAAAAAGCGTATAAAATATCCGCTCATCATGGACCCCACAGGATCCCACCTACCTTCTCCCTCTCTCTCACACCTTTTCATAACACTCTTCCCCAAACATCATTCACCAATCACCTCAATCTCTCTTCCCCATTAACCCTTCACCAATCACATCCATCCACTCTTTCCCATAAACCCCACCTACCTTCCAATTCAAAATCTCTTTCCCACCCAAACCCACCCTAAATGGTCGAACCCTTACCCCTCTCCCTCCACTATATAAACCCCTCCATCTTTCTTCATTTTCACACAACACAACCCTCTCTTCTCCCCCTAGCCGAATACACATCTCTCTCCCTCTCCTTCATATCTTCTTCTTCTTCTTCTATTCTTTCTTCCTTTGCTCGAGGGTGAGCAACATTCTAAGTTTGGTGTGGTAAAGCATAGCTTTTTGTTTTTCCATAACCATTTATGGCACCTAAGGTCGGAAAAACCTCTAGAAAGAGGAAAGGGAAGACAAAAGCTTCCACCTCCGAGTCTTGGGAGATGGAGAGATTCATCTCAAGGGTCTATAGCTCAGTAGTAGAGCATTTGACTGCACAACAAGAGAGCTCATTCATGGATCTCAAGAGACGCATGAGGAAGAGCATCATCAAGAAATCCCTGAGATACCTCAGGAGATATATTTTCCTCCACACAATTATTGGGAGTAACTAAGGATAGGAGCACCAAAATCACTAGGGATCAAGCAACAGAGGCAAGGAAGAGACATAGAGGAGCTCAAGGACACCATTGCTCCTTCAAGAAGAAGGCACCACCTTTACTAAGGTGGACTCATTCCTTAACTTTCTTATTCTTATCTCTCTGTTTTTCGATTTTTGAGCTTCATGTTTATCTATGTTTGTGTCTTTATTACATGATCATTAGTATTTAGTAACTATGTCTCAAGGCTATGAATAATTCCATGAATCCTTCACCTTTCTTAAATGAAAAATGTTTTTAATTCAAAAGAACAAGAAGTACATGAGTTTCAAATTCATCCTTGAAATTGGTTTAATTATATTGATTTGGTGACAATACTTTCTGTTTTCTGAATGAATGCTTGAACAGTGCATATTTTTTATCTTGTTGTTTATGAATGTTAAAATTGTTGGCTCTTGAAAGAATGATGAACAAGAGAAATGTTATTGATGATCTGAAAAATCATAAAATTGATTCTTGAAGCAAGAAAAAGTAGTGAAGAACAAAGCTTGCAAAAAAAAGAGAAAAAAAAAAAGAAAAAGCAAGCAGAAAAAGCCAATAGCCCTTAAAACCAAAAGGCAAGGGTAAAAAGGATCCAAGGCTTTGAGCATCAATGGATAGGAGGACCCAAGGAAATAAAATCCAGGCCTAAGCGGCTAAATCAAGCTGTCCCTAACCATGTGCTTGTGGCATGCAGGTCCAAGTGAAAAGCATGAGACTGAGTGGTTAAAGTCGTGATCCAAAACAAAAAGAGTGTATGTAAGAGCTGTGGACACCTCTAACTAGGGACTTTAGCAAAGCTGAGTCACAATATGAAAAGGTTCACCCAGTCATGTGTTTGTGGCATTTATGTATCTGGTGGTAATACTGGAAAACAAAGTGCTTAGGGCCACGGCCAAGACTCATAAAAGTAGCTGTGTTGAAAAATCAACATACTTAACTAGGAGAATCAATAACACTATCTGAACTCTGAATTCCTATGGATGCCAATCATTCTAAACTTCAAAGGATAAAGTGAGATGCCAAAACTGTTCAGAAGCAAAAAGCTACAAGTCCCGCTCATCTAATTAGAACTAATGTCCATTGATATTTTGATATTTATAGTATATTCTCTTCTTTTTATCCTATTTGATTTTCAGTTGCTTGGGGACAAGCAACAATTTAAGTTTGGTGTTGTGATGAGCGGATAATTTATATGCTTTTTGGCATTGTTTTTAGGTAGTTTTTAGTAGGATCTAGCTACTTTTAGGGATGTTTTATTAGTTTTTATGCAAAATTCACATTTTTGGACTTTACTATGAGTTTGTGTGTTTTTCTATGATTTCAGGTATTTTCTGGCTAAAATTGAGGGACCTGAGCAAAAATCTGATAGGAGGCTGACAAAGAACTGCTGATGCTGTTGGATTCTGACCTCCCTGCACTCGAAATGGATTTTCTGGAGCTATAGATCTCCAAATGGCTCGCTCTCAACTGCGTTGGAAAGTAGACATCTAGGGCTTTCCAGAAATATATAATAGTTTATACTTTGTTTGAGCTTAGATGACGAAATCGGGCGTTCAACGCCAGTTCCATGCTGCATTATGGAGTAAAATGCCAAGTTGCACGTCACAAACCAGAGTTAAATGTCAAAAACACATTACAACTTGTCGTTTAACCCCAAGAGAAGCCTCTGCACGTGTAAAGCTCAAGCTCAGCCCAAGCACACACCAAAGTGGGCCCCGGAAGTGGATTTCTGCACTTAGACTTATTTCTGTAAACTCTAGCAGCTAGTCTAGTATAAATAGGACATTTTACTATTATATTAGACATCTTTAGCCTTAGTTTTAATCTATTGTTCATCTTAGGAGACTATTGATCACATTTTGGGGGCTAGCCATTCGGCCATGCCTGGACCATCACTTATGTATTTTCAACGGTGGAGTTTCTACACACCATAGATTAAGGTGTGGAGCTCTGCTGTACCTCGAGTATTAATGCAATTACTATTATTCTTCTATTCAATTCAGCTTATTCGTATTCTAAGATATTCGTTGCACTTCAACATGATGAATGTGATGATCCGTGACACTCATCATCATTCTCACCTATGAACGCGTGACTGACAACCACTTCCGTTCTACCTTAGAACGAGCGTGTATCTCTTGGATTCCTTAATCAGAATCTTCGTGGTATAAGCTAGAATTATTGGCGGCCATTCTTGAGAATCCGAAAAGTCTAAACCTTGTCTGTGGTATTCTGAGTAGGATTCAGGGATTGAATGACTGTGACGAGCTTCAAACTTGCGATTGTTGGGCGTAGTGACAGACGCAAAAGAATCAATGAATTCTATTCTGACATGATCGAGAACCGACAGATGATTTGCCGTGCCGTGACAGAGCATTTGGACCATTTTCACTGAGAGGATGGGAAGTAGCCATTGACAACGGTGATGCCCTACATACAGCTTGCCATAGAAAGGAGTAAGAAGAATTGGATGAAGGCAGTAGGAAAGCAGAGATTCAATAGGAACAAAGCATCACCATACACTCATCTGAAATTCCCACCAATGATTTACATAAGTATCTCTATTTTTATTTTCTGTTTATTTATCCTTATATTCGAAAACCATTATTACCATTTGAATCTGCCTGACTGAGATTTACAAGATGACCATAGCTTGCTTCATACCAACAATCTCCGTGGGATCGACCCTTACTCACGTAAGGCTTATTACTTGGACGACCCAGTGCACTTGCTGGTTAGTTGTGCGAAGTTGTAAAGAATGTGAGTGAACCATAGTAGTGTGCACCAAGTTTTTGGAGCCATTGCTAAGAATTGTTCGAGTTATGAAAAGTGCAAATCACAATTTTGCCTATCAGCCATCCTGAAAAGGAAGAAGAGAAAAGGACATGAAGTCAAAGGGATAGAGCAAGGGAGAGGGTAGTACAAGTGATAATCATGCCAAAGTAAAGAAGAATATTGTTAACACATGGTCGCGACTCCATAAAATTATGACATCAATGGAAACATAGCATGATAAATTGAGGCAATTAAATGCAAGATGTTTATAGGCATGCGGGCAAAGGCATGAGTAGCATAGCTCAAGCATTAAAAGCCAAAAATATATTATCAGTCGTAAAAAACTAACAATAATATTTGTATTGACAATTTATATTTAAAATATTGGAAGGGTTTGGTGAAAAACAGGCATTAGAGTAGAAGGATAGAATAATTTAGAATTCACAATGCCATACGGGCTTTTCACAAACACGTAGTATGCATGTTTAATATGATAGGGGGAGAATGAAATTGGAAAATGCAAGCATTCCGAAAACAATTAATATGAATTGTCAAACAACTCCATAATAATCCACAAGTAATAGTGGAAGACCTAAATAAAGTTCCAACACCAACATAAAAATGCATGAAGAAGAAAGAGGAGGAGACCCTAAATAATTATACTAAAGAGAAAATTAAGAAAAAATAATTAAATGCAGTAATTAAAAGATGAATGAAAGTATGCAAATAAATTAAGTAGAAGAAAGTGAAAGAGAATAGGGGTGAGAAGGGAGGGGAGAAAAGTGCAAAAGGTAGAAGAAGAATGAAGAAGAGAAGAGGGAGGAATAGAAGAAAGAAATAGGATTTGAAAAGAGAAGAAAACAAACTGATTAGGCGGCGTGATGCGTGCAAGGTGCACGACGCTAACGGCGCGAACGCGTCACACACGCGGACGCGTGGGTGAGAGCGTATAGGGGAGGGACGCGAGAGGGTCCATCACACGTATGCGCGATTAGGGATTATGCAAAACGCACGAGGCCATCCGCACTCCCGCACAACTTTCTGTGTGAAACCCCAATAACGCCGATTTACGCACCCACGCGGACGCGTCGGTAACGCTTACGCATGGGTTGATCTTTTTGCAGGGGGCACGTACGCGTGCGGCATGCGTACGCGTGGTGTGGCTTGTGCGCCACGCACCACTCCCGCGCATCTCTCATGCAACTCTCTGTTCAGTTTCGCTACACAAACGCCACGTGCGCGTCGTTCACCCTTTTTTCATGCAAAATGCAGAATGCAGTATGCAGATGCTGATGCAGATGTTATGAACAATTCCAGGCTCAATAAGAGAAAATAAAACTCAAAAATAAACAAAACAGACTAGAATTAAAACTGAAAAAGGAACGATCATACCATGGTGGGTTGTCTCCCACCTAGCACTTTTAGTTAAAGTCCTTAAGTTGGACATTTGATGAGCTTCCTGTTATGGTAGCTTGTGCTTGAATTCATCCAGAAATCTCCACCAATTTTTGGAGTGCCAACAGCCTCTGGGGTCCCAAACAAGGCACGTAAAGCCCTCGAGCAGTTCCAAGCAGGTTCTCAGGCTTCCAGGATGTTAAATGTCAGAATAGATTCCAAGATCCCAAACCTTGCTTTTACACCCATTTTTGTCTTGATCGGCATTTTTCCAGCCGGGTGATAAGTAATCTGAATTCTCACTGTAGTGACCAAACAACTTTCGAGACCCAGGCAATCAAACTTGATACCAATTATTGCACTTCAGGTTGAAGCGTGGAACCTTATTGGATTTTGCAGACCAACTCTGAGTATGCTCCATTTTCCTCTTACTCTTGAAGCCACAAAGAGCTCTAAGCTGGCAATCTGTTTCAAGTAAACCATATTCAAGTGGAAAAGTAAAGATAAAAGTCAAGGATTTTACCCACTTGAAGTTAGTATTGGGTGGTAATGGCCTTGGGATGGGTGTTTCTAGTGGTTCTGCAAGCTCTACTCCCTTGTGGTCTTCTGTGAATTCCTCTACTTCTTTGCAAACTTCTTCCATTTCAACCATGTCTTGATCAAAGTCCTTGATTTCTTCCTCATCATCACTCAAGTCATAAGTTGGAGGTTGAGAAAAATCTACCTCAGCATCATCTTCGTATTCACTCGGAGAAGATTCTCCTGTCTCAAAGAATTCACTTGCGGATGCAATTTCATTACTAAGAGAACCTGAATTGTGATTATCATCATCAAGGAAACTTGCGCCTTGGGTTATTCCGTCCAGTTCTTCATAAGATACCTGCTTTGGGGGTTGTGCACTATCCTCCTTAGCATCAATTGTAACGTCCTTGACGGAATTCTCCACAACTCTGGATTCCCATGGAGGTTCAGTGTCTCCTAAGTCTTCAATCAACTCTTCTTCTTCTATATTGATAGCTTCCTCTACTTGTTCCAGTACGAAGTCATGCTCTGTACTGTCTACTAGAGTTTCTAGTATCGCCTTCATGCTACGTTCTTCATTAGATTGTCCACATGGAGCTATGGGAGTTCCTTGAGTGTCCGAACGTCAGGAAGATAATTGATTTATTGCTTGCTCCAGTTGATGAAGGTTTGAATGAAATTGATCTACTGATTCTTCGAAGCGAGCCTGTGATTCTTGAGGTGATGGATATGGACATGGTACATAGGGAAGTGGTGGTTCTTGGGAGTAATTGGATTGGAATTGGGGTGAATAAGGATCATATGGTGGTGAATGGTGAAAAGAAGCTTGTGAGTGTGGTGGTTCGAAGCTATGTTGAGAGGATGGTCTATAGGCACCGGGTGGGGCTTGTTGGTAACTACAAGGGGGTCCACCGTATCTATCAGCTTGGTATGCATTGTAGAATGGTCTTCGTCCATGATATCTTGGAAGGTGTTGTTGCCTAAGTGGTTGATCAGATCATCTTTGCTCTATCCATCTTTGATTGCTTTGACCGTGATGCATAGTCTTCTTATAGCTTTCATCCTTTCAACAAAAGTAGAACCAAACTCAAAGCGAGAGGGGTGAGAACTCATAGCAGCTAATAGAAATAAAAAGGGAAAACAAAAACAAATAAACAAGTAAAAGAAAAATATTTACAATAACCAATAATAAGGCACACGTTTGCAATTCTCCGGCAACGACGCCATTTTGACGATCGGATTTTCTATCGGTAAAGAAATATAAAAATATGATCGCGTTGTACGTATAGCTTCTAAACCAACAGAAAATCCTTTCGTACAAATGTTTGGTTGTCACAAGTAACAAACCCAATAAAATTTATAAACTGAAATATTCAAACATCAGGTCATCTTCTTAAGGAATTGCAGGGAAGTATGATTCATTATTGGTTATGGAAAACAGTATTTTTGGGTTTTTGAAAAGGTTTGAACAAGAGAAATAAATTGCAAGAATTAATAAATTAATAACTAGAAAACTCTTGGCAAGGTATGAGAATTAGAATGCATATCCTAGTTATCCTTATCAATGGTGACGAGAATTATATTTTTGCTCCCACTAAGTCAAGTGGTTAAATTAAATTAACACCTAAAGTCCTAGTCAACTCCTAAGAAAAGACTAGAGTTATAGGAATCTAAATCAATCAGCAAAGATATCAGTTGTCAATCACAATGAGTTTGACAACTCAAGAGTTACCAATTAATCAACCAAAGCCAAGAATATAAGAAACTAAATAAAAATCATATGTCTAAAATACCTCAAATATTAATAAAAGAAATTAGATCCAACATGAAAAAGTTCATAAGCCAATATTAACAAACTAAAATAAAATAATAGAATAAATAAAAGTAGAAGATAAATTGAAGTAAAGGAACAGTGAACCTGTGATTGAAAAGATAAAATCCTAATTCTTTTAAGAGGAATCCTAATCCTAAATCCTAAGAGAAAGGAGAGAACCTCTCTCTCTAAAACTACATCTAAACCTAAAATTGTGTGTATGATCTGCTATGTTGAGTCTCTGCATGTTCCCTGACTTTAATCTGTGTTTCTGGGCCGAACTCTGGGTCAAAATGTGGCCTGAAACTGGCTCTAGCGTATTCTATAATTTCTGCAGATCGTGCATGTCACGCGTACGCGTGATAATTTGATAATTTTATTTTAAATGATTTTTCTGTATCTTTTATGCGATTGACAAAATACTAAAAATAGTCTAAAGATATTTTTTATTATTTTTTATATATATTTTCTAAATAAATTTTTAGATAATCCAACAAAAGGCTGAATTAAATACATGAATTATTTGTTATTTATCCCAAATGTGTATTTTTATCAAACTAAAATTAATTTTAAAAAGTACAATTTTTGTTGTTCGTTTCTTGGGTCAAAATATTAATTTAATTTTAACATTTTATAGTATATTGTCACTAATTCAGTATTTTAATTTAATTTTTTTACCCAAAAAAAATATAATGCTATTCGAAAATTATTAGTTTTTTTTGGGTGGAAAAAATTATTAGGCTGTTGGGCTTTAATAAATGGGCTATTATAAGGCCCAATAGTTTTTAAAAGAGAACTGAACCCAAAAACCTAGAGGTATAAGAGAAAAGTTATCTTTCACCAACATTGGTGAAAAAAGATGATGGACCATTGAATCATTCACCGTCTTCGCTACCCTAGGACCGTCTTACCGTAAGCATTGGTGCACTCTGCATATTTGTTCTAGCACCTTCTTCCCTTTCTTGCCCAGCTTAAGAGCCAACACGACACATCACAACGCAAGAGTAACCATTAATCATCCCTGTATACTTGAAGAGGATTCATCTGAAACTATTTTCTTCTCTTCCTCTGAGCTCATCCTTCAACAATGGCGACCGTGATGCAGAAAATAAAGGACATCGAAGATGAGGTACCCTATGCTTCGTCTCTAATGCTTCCTTCCTTCCTTCCTTCCATTGTATTCTCAACGGAACTTGGTTGCACGCCTCGATTCGTATCCGTGAAAGTATAACATTTTTGGACTACAAACTAATCCATAAGTTGTTTTCCTCTGCAGTAGTAGGGTTACTACGGTTTGATTACGAATTACGAAATTTTAAAGCCATATCCTAGGATCCAGTTTTAAGGTGTTATTAATACAAATGATTTATACTTAATATGATTCTTAAGAAGCTCTATGCATTTCTAGAGTTGGAATAGAAGCTGTGCTTAATTGTGATTAATGTTCCTTAATCGGAATTATTCTCGCCAGAAACTCCTAAATTCTATTTTCGTTGGAGTCCATATTTCAGTACATATTGCAACTTCGTCTGATTAGTGATTACGTTCAATAATATTTAAGCATCAAGTAAGATGGGATTGTAATAAATTCCTTGTTACTCAGAATAAGTGAAGTTTTTATGTTTAGGCTAAAACTAAAACAACTAATACTGCAGATACCTCTAAGTCGTAATTCTGGTTGAATATGTATAGATTGAGTTTGAGAGATTGACAGCTACGATAAGGTTTCATATTATTTCTGTGCATGTGTTTTGTTTCCTTTACTCCCTGCATTTGGTAATCAAGAACTGAGGAACTGTATTGATTCATTGATTGTTCAAAGCAGCAGCTGTATTTCCATTGTAGTTATTATTTCAAGTATGATCATTGTCATTTTTATGCTGCAGATGGCAAGAACGCAAAAGAACAAGGCTACTGCTCATCATTTGGGCTTGCTGAAGGTAAACATGTTTCTGCATTGTGTGCTTCATCGTTAGATGGGATATGGGAAAGAACGTGATCAATTTCATCCAAGCACTGGAATGATGGGGTCATGTTAAATGAGTTGGTAGATGGGATATGGGACCGAAAGTGATCAATTTCATCCAAGCACTGGAATGATTTGGTCATGTTGAATGAGTTGGTAGAATTTTGTAGGAGTAATTGCTCTAGAGATTGCATTTGGACGTGCTTCTGGTTCATGACTCATGACTCAAACCCTTTCCCTGAAATTCAATTGGAAGTTGTATTATTAGGCTAAGCTCATTCTGCTCTTGGAATAGGCCTTCTTGTTTCCACTTTCTAGCTGTTGCTGGATACAAGATTCCTACTGATTTACATATTGATTTATAATTTTGGGTGCATGTAGCTCGTACGCGTATTCCAATTTGGATAAAACATTAAAATATAAGTTGAGAATATTTGAATTGTTTTTTCATCAGCCTTAGGCTCCTATTGTTAACTTGGATACTTTGTTTGAAAGTTTTCTGATATATGATATTGAAGGCTACATGGGTGTTTTCACTTCTGCTTCTATTTGGAATCAACCACCAATAAGATTATTTTTTATTAGAATTATTTTCCTTGTTATCTTTTACTTTTGTATTTCTGTGATTCTATTCTTGCTGCTAGTTGATTTAATATTGTTAAGCATATGGCCACTCTGGTACTAGGCTAAACTGGCAAAGCTGCGGAGGGAACTCCTTACTCCTTCATCAAAAGGTGCTGGAGGTGCTGGTGAAGGTTTTGATGTTACTAAAAGTGGTGATTCAAGAGTTGGTCTTGTGGGTTTCCCTTCAGTTGGCAAATCTACTCTACTGAATAAATTGACTGGGACATTTTCAGAGGTAGGAATGTATTTCTATGAGTCTTATATACTGCCATCTTCACTATTTAATTTATTTATATCGCAGTGTTTCACTTCTATGAGTTCTACCATGTTTTTTGAAATATTGCAAGTGATGTTTCTTTTTCTCTTTCTAAAAAATAAAATAAAATTGCATGGGATAGGTGCATGTCATATCTAGGGTAAGGTTGTTGGCCTATGATATTGAGATCAAGGTTTTTTATCTGGAATCAACCCCTCTGCTTACAGGGTAAGGCTGAGTACATCTACCCTTAGGAGATCCTAATCCGTGGGGACCTTCTGCAGTGGCCCACCATTTATATCTCGAGTTCATTCTATTTTTTTTTATCATCTGATCTGATTAATTATAAAATGGTATAAAGGAGCTCTTACTTATTTTAACTTCTACGTTTTGCTATCATTCATGATGTTTGTCAACTATTCTTTGCTTTGGACACTATAATAGTGGTCATTGGCGTCTATTCACGTGTCAACCAGATGCTCCCTTTTTTATTTTGGAAGATAGCGGGCCGCATTACAATTATGAATTATCTAATATGCTTAATAGCTTATGTGAAAGAGTTTCCTGAAGACTTTTACTTGTTTTGGTTTGTGTAGGTTGCTTCCTACGAGTTTACAACCTTAACTTGCATCCCTGGCGTGATCACGTATCGTGGAGCTAAAATTCAGGTGCCACAATATTAGAAAGCTTAATGTTGATGATGTTTTCATCTTTGCTCTTGGTGAAAAATCCCTCATACGAGGGTTTTCTACTGTTATCGATGTCATATGAATGCAACTAGGTTGCGGAGCCATAGTAAATAAAACCATATTTCTTTCTCTTAGGTTTCACTTATAATACTTATCAAGTTCAAGATATTCTACTTGTGGGCTTTTAAAACTTGTGTTACAACAACAACAACAACAAAGCCTTGTCCCACTAAGTGGGGTCGGCTACATGAATCAAACGACGCCATTGTGCTCTGTCATGTATCATGCCTACAGAGAGACCGTTTACATATAGATCTCGTTTGACCACCTCACGGATGGTCTTCTTAGGTCTTTCTCTGCCTTTCGTTCTTTGTCCATCTTCCATCTCATCCACCCTCCTGACTGGATGTTCTATCGGTCTTCTTCCCACATGTCCAAACCACCTGAGACGCGATTCAACCATCTTTTCCACTTATTTAAAACTTGTGTTACTTAAAGCAAAATCTAGTTGCACTTGAACCTCTTGATTAATTAAGATCCCGTATCTTTATGATTGATTTTGTCTGCTTGCAACTTTATCATCCTACATTTTACTATTTTGATAAATTTTTAACTACTTATTTAATTACATGTGACAGTTGCTGGATCTCCCTGGAATTATTGAGGGTGCTAAAGATGGAAAGGGTAGAGGAAGACAGGTAAAATAAAATTGTTCTAATCGCAATTTTAAGTAGATTTTAGTATAATATATGTCAACAAAATTTCAATGTTGATTAGCCAAATCACGTCTTTTGTAAGTAATTAACTATGTAATCAAAGGTCCTTGTGAAACTTGTAAAAAATTTTCCGTTGATCTTCTGCTGCATGCTGTGGTGATATCAATGGAAAACATTTCAGTGTCTAGAGAACCTGTGGTTTTATATTTGGCATATGGCAGAATTGTTTTTCAAAGATTCTTGATTCTTAATGGCAGTATTTAGAGAACTGTGTATAATTGTAAGCTATGTTTTTGTCTCTTTCTCCACTGGCAGAAACTGTCTTCAGCACCATACATGATTGTTACATATTTAGGAAGATTGATTCAGATTTTGCAAACTTCATTCCATCAAGTTTCTGCACGAGCATCGAATCTTGTATTTTAAAATATTTAATACTTAGTTGTTGTTCAACTAATATAAGTATATTCATATAGATTTGCAATTAATAACTATGATCCGCCATGCAACTTGGCACATTCACACTTCGGGGAAGTGGCAAAGACACATTTTTATTTTATATATTGCTTGGCAAATGCAGGTTATCAGTACTGCAAGGACTTGCAATTGTATTTTAATTGTTCTTGATGCCATAAAGCCAATAACTCATAAGCGGCTTATAGAAAAAGAGCTGGAGGGATTTGGTATAAGGTAACCAATTGTATTTGAATTGCTCGTGTCATGTATGCAAGTTTCCACTTGTCTTCCCCCCCCCCCCCCCCTTTTCCCCCTTTCTCTCTCTCTCCCCCCCCCCCCCCCCCCCCCCCCCCAAATAAATAAATAAAAAATGCGGGAAGAAGCTTCTTTACTTTGTTTCTCTTTGATTAACTTGTTTACTGATTGACTGTAGGTTAAATAAAGAGCCACCAAATCTGACTTTTAGGAAGAAAGATAAAGGTGGAATCAACCTCACTTCAACGGTTACCAACACACATTTGGATCTTGACACTGTGAAGGCTATATGTAGTGAGTACAAAATTCACAATGCAGATATTACTCTCAGATATGATGCTACTGCCGATGACCTTATAGATGTTATCGAGGGAAGTAGAGTATACATGCCTTGCATCTATGTTGTGAACAAGATTGATCAGATCACACTTGAGGAATTAGAGATATTGGATAAGCTACCTCATTACTGCCCAATCAGGTAATTCTTCATTCAAATCATTGGTCTTGTATGCTAAATATCTCAAACCTTTTTCCCCTAGGAAGCATTTTTTTTAATGATCGTTATTTCTTCCATTTCCATAGTTGCCTTAACTTATAGATCATTTATTTATAAAAGTTATATGTTTTTCTGACTATTCTTTAGTGCACACCTGGAGTGGAACCTCGATGGTCTTCTGGAGAAAATTTGGGAATATCTCAATTTAACTCGTATTTATACTAAACCTAAAGGGATGAATCCTGACTACGAGGACCCGGTAATATTGTCATCTAAAAGAAGAACAGTTGAGGACTTCTGCAATCGCATTCACAAGGATATGCTTAAACAGTTTAAGTAGTGAGCATCCTTTCCCAATCTTGAAGCTTTATTTATTCATGAAGTCTTGTGACTTTTCCATGTATGCGTTAAAAGCTACTACATGTTCTGAATCATGGTCACCTAAATTTGCATCATAAAACAGAACAATGAACATGCCTCCTCTCCCCATCACCATACTCCCATTCCGATCCCCTTGCCTTCATTTTTTTTTCTTTTTCTTTTTTCCTCCTCCCTCCCCTGTATCTTTCATTCACCCAATGCTTATATGTTTGCTGAATGATGCAGTGCTCTGGTCTGGGGTTCAAGTGCGAAGCACAAGCCTCAAAGAGTTGGCAAGGTAACTTACTCAATTTACTCCACTTATTTGCTCCCCCCGCAAAAGTTGTATTTCTACTTCTGTTCTTCCTTATTAATAAATGTTAATACTAAGTGTAATACGCTGTTACATACCAGGAGCATGAACTTGAAGATGAAGACGTGGTTCAGATTATCAAGAAGGTATAAGAAGTTATAAGTGTTGTTGCAAGGTATTTAAGATGATATCTTTTGGAAACATAACAGGGGCATGAGTTGGAACTGAGACTTCCAAGCAGTGATTGAGGATCTCTTCGTGATTTCCCCGAGGTTAAATCACACTCAAATTACTTTCCTTTTTCAGTTGGGAGTTGAGTTGAGTATTTCCAGTCCGGAGATGTAATTAAAAAACTCTAGTTTGTGATGTCTCTTTTTGACTATGCCGATACAAATGGTGGATATTTGCGGCTGCTCTTGTAACATTAAAACATGTTTTTCTTTTAGATAGATGATTCAGGTGGATATGTTGGTATGTTTTTTGCTGGACATTCTGAACAAGATACAGACAAACTTTATCCATGTCAAATAGTACGACTGATATTGAAATAGTACGACTGATATTGATATAGCTTTTGGAAAGAAAACTAGTACTTTATTTCGTAATAATATTAAAAGAATTATAATTTTTTTAAAATTACGTCAATTTAGTTTGGCCTTAGGATTTTTTTTAAATAAATAAAATTAATTTGTAGCATTTTTATCAAAATGTATTTTTTTTTATCTTATTTTGCTTAATATTATAGTGTAAATGAGATACGTGAATAATTATAAGGTGGTGTCTCTGGTAGCTGCATAGTTTTGGTGGCTACGGTAGCCAAATTTTAGAAATGAATCAAATTTGGATACGTGATCACATGTGGAGTTACAAAGTCATACTTTGATCAGGATAAAGATTGTAATTGCACAAATAAAGCATAGTAAAATTTTTCAATCAATAAACGAGAGTAATAAATAATTTATTTGAACCTATTGGCAAATTATCGAATTATCGAGACAAATTTATAAACTTTCAAATTTATAAACTTTCAGCATCCAAACTAAGAAAGATTGGACATTATCGATATAGCAATGGATGAAAAAAATAAAAATTTTTCGATATGTAAAGAGTCGTATTATATGAAGACACAGACCATGGTGGTTGCATGATTGGAGAAGTTTAAGAAGAGAACATTAACCCTCTTCCATTGTTGATGCTACCACCGACATAGATATTAGTGCCATATAGATTGTGATGCTGCATCTGCTGTTGGAAAAATAATTGTTCTTAGTAGCTTTGGATTAGTAGCTTTGGATGGTGTTATGGATTGTTTGGGGAGAACACTGGCCTTGATGTTCTTCCTTTTTTATCATCCCAATCGGAACTTCAAGCCTTAGTGATAAATATGTATATGAAATTTGAGATGCTGAGAGAGAGAGAGAGGAAGTGATGAGGTTGAAATTTCAGAGATTTAAAGATGGTTTTCTTTTTTCTTTGATAATGTCTTTTGTCTTATACGAAGAAGAGGGAAAAAAATATCTGCAACTAGTTTGCCAGGTGTCATTTATTTACTGGATGGTCAATCCTTAGCCACACTTAGGCACAGTAAGCTTAGCCACCAGAGAATCACCCTAATTATAATGTGTAAAGTGTAAATGAGATATTTAATGACAAATTTTTGGCAGTTATAAAATGATGTGTGACTCTTTGTATTTGTTACCGAACATTTCACTATTTCTTCTGTATTTTTTTTTCGAAAATAAACCAAAATGTTTAGTAGTAGTGGATATTTAGTTGTATGTGTGTATCCCAAATGTCATATAAAAAATCATCGTAATGAGGTGATATTTGAGTGTAAGAATTCTATTGTTACGTATTCGGTGAGCTGAAGAGTCTATAATGAGTAGTCTCGGTGGTAGCGGAAGAAGAAATCGGAAGAATGGGGTATAGGATGCTAGTACCGATAGGAAATAGAGCTTTTCGATTTCCTCTATTTTGTCTCCATGACGACAAGCATGTGCACCTAATATTTGACATCCATAAGAGAAACATGATGGAACAAGTGATGGAACTTTTTGCGGAGGTTGGTAATGTCGGCGGTGGTGGATATGAGCAGTCGGACTTTATGCAGAATGACCCACCTCTCACACCTCCACGAATACACGTGGCTAATCTAGTGGAAAACATGGACGTTGATATGGAAGTCATGGACGTTGATGGTAAGGATTTAGACGAGGAGTATGTTGCAGATAGTAACAAGAGCGGTTCTTCTAAAGATGATGACGAGGAGGAGTTTGTACCGGAATCCGGAGACTCCAATCGAGCTATCACGTTAGTATCTTCTGCTACACCGCACTCAATTTCGGCCTTGTCATCTGTTCCTAGTCACTATCATACATTGGATCTCGAGTTCTCGACACGATGCAAGAAAAAAAAATTCATTTTTCAAATTAATTTAAATTATAAGTAAACTAATTTAACAAATAATTGCATACATCTACATTGTAAATTCATTTAAATAAAAACATTTACTTAAGTAATGAAAAACTAAATTAATAAACGTCTATTTAATTTAATTTAAATAAAAATATCTAAATAAAAAATTCGTAACCAAATTAATCAACGTGTATATAATTTAATGTAAATAAAATTAATTAGTTAAATAATTAATAACAATATTCGTTTTCCATCTCATTCATAAGTTAGATTATATAAAAACATTTACTTAAATAACTAACAACAGATATACCATCAACTTAATAATTTAATGAGTATATACTTATTTTGGTCCTCAAAAAATTTTAGATTGGACACTTTAGTCCCCAACTAAAATTAATTACTCGATTGGTCCCTAACAATTAATTCCGTCAGTCACTTAGGTCCTTTACTCCGTTATCTCTAACGAAGTACAAAATAGTCCCTGACAACTCTAACAGGTGACAAAATGGTCCCTGATCTCCTCTGTTTAGAAATGACACTGTTCTCTCCCAATTTTCATCATATCTCGCATAACACTAGCAGTTTAACACTGTAACTTCAAACTACATAATGAACACTCTATAAATTTAATGTTCACAAGAACAAAATCATCAACTTGTTCTCAACCAATTCATACTCGGGAAACTAATGCCTATGTCTTTGGTGGACGAAATTGTGATCACTTGTTCTTTTGTGCTTGTATGGATTTATTCAATAATTGTCCTTATTTGAATTCACAACTCCGTTCAACTAACCAGCAAGTGTACTGGGTCGTCCAAGTAATAACCTTACGTGAGTAAGGGTCGAATCCACAGAGATTGTTGGTATGAAGCAAGCTATGGTCACCTTGCAAATCTCAGTTAGGCAGATAAAAAAGGTAATAGTGATAATTGGATTGTTAAATAAAAAGGAATAATAAAAGGGATAGAGATACTTATGCAGATTCATTGGTAGGAATTTCAGATAAGCGGAATGGAGATGCTGTAGAGCTCTCGGACGCCTGCTATCCCATTGCTTCTACTCAATCCTTCTTACTCCTTTCCATGGCAAGCTCTGTATAGGGGTTCACCATCAACTGTGGCTACTTTCATCCTCACGGGGAAATATCCTGTGCGGCTGTCACTCGCACAGCTAACCAGTCTGGAGGCATCACCCATGGTTGATAGCTACATCCCATCCTCGCAGTGAAAGCTAATGCTCACGCACTCTGTCACAGTACGGCCAATCACCGGTTGGTTCCCTCCCCTACTGGAATAGAATCCCTCTTTTGCGTTTGTCACTAACGCCCAGCAGGTTACAGGTTTGAAGCACGTCACAGTCATTCATGAACGGAATCCTACTCGGAATACCACAGACAAGGTGAGACTTTCCGGATTCCCAGGATCCTACTCGGAACACCACAGACAAGGTTGGACTTTCCGGATCCAGACAAATGCCGCCATCTATCTAGCTTATACCACGAAGATTCTGTTGGGGAATCTAAGAGATACACATTCAAGCCTTGTTGCATGTAGAACGGAAGTGGTTGTCAATCACGCGCGTTCATGAGTGAGAATAATAATGAGGGTTATCTAACTCATCATCATTCATCATGTTCTTGAGTACGAATGAATATCTTGGAATAAGAATAAGATAGAGAATTGAATAAAAGAAAATAGAACTTCATTAATCTTTGAGGTACAGCAGAGCTCCACACCCTTAATCTCTGGTGTGCAGAAACTCCACCGTTAAAAATACATAAGTGAAAGAGGTTCAGGCATGGCCGAATGGCCAGCCCTCTCCTTGATCAAGTGACCGAATGATACAAGAGATTAAAGTGGTCAAAAGATAACCAATACAATAGTTAAATGTTCTATTTATAATAAACTAACTCCTAGGGTTTACATGAGTAAGTAATTGATGCATAAATCCACTTCCGGGGCCCACTTGGTGTGTGCTTGGGCTAAGCTTGATCTATCCACGAGCTGAGGCTTCTCTTGGAGTTGAATTTCGAGTTATGATGTGATTTGGGCGTTCAACTCCGGATAATGACGTTTTTCTGGCGTTTAACTTCAGAAAGGAGCGTGTACTTGGCGTTCAACGCCAAGTTGCGTCGTCATTCTTCGAATAAAGTATGGACTATTATATATTGCTGGAAAGCCCTGGATGTCTACTTTCCAACGCCGTTGAGAGCGCGCCATTTAGAGTTCTGTAGCTCCAGAAAATCCATTTCGAGTGCAGGGAGGTCAGAATCCAACAGCATCAGCAGTCCTTTTGTCAGCCTTTTTCAGAGTTTTGCTCAAATCCCTCAATTTCAGTCAGAATTTACCTGAAATCACAGAAAAACACACAAACTCATAGTAAAGTCCAGAAATGTGAATTTAACAAAAAAACTAAGGAAAACATCCCTAAAAGTAGCTCAAACTTACTAAAAACTATATAAAAACAATGCCAAAAAGCGTATAAATTATCCGCTCATCACAACACCAAACTTAAATTGTTGCTTGTCCCCAAGCAACTGAAAATAAAATAGGATAAAAAGAAGAGAATATACTATAAAGTCCAAAATATCAATGAATATTAATTTAATTACATGAGCGGGACTTATAGCTTTTTGCTTCTGAACAGTTTTGGCATCTCACTTTTTCCTTTGAAGTTCAGAGTGATTGGCATCTTTAGGAACTTAGAATTTCGGATGGTGTTATTGACTTTCCTAGTTAGGCATGTTGATTCTTGAACACAGCTACTTATGAGTCTTGGCTGTGGCCCTAAGCACTTTGTCTTCCAGTATTACCACCGGATACACAAATGCCACAGACACATAACTGGGTGAACCTTTTCAGATTGTGACTTAGCTTTGCTAAAGTCCCCAGTTAGTGGTGTCCAGAGCTCTTAAGCACACTCTTTAGCTTTAGATCACGACTTTAACCATTCAGTCTCAAGCTTTTCACTTGGACCTTCATGACACAAGCACATGGTTAGGGACAGCTTGATTTAGCCGCTTAGGCCTGGATTTATTTTCCTTGGGCCCTCCTATCCAGTGATGCTCAAAGCCTTGGATCCTTGCCTTAAAATTTTCGCCCCTTTTTTTTTTTTTCACTGCTTTTTCTTGCTTCAAGAATCAATTTCATGATGTTTTTTAGATCATCAATAACATTTCTCTTTGTTCATCATTCTTTCAAGAGCCAACAATTTTAACACTCATAAACAACAATATCCAAAGACATATGCACTGTTCATTCATTCATTCAGAAAACAAAAGCATTGTCACCACATCAGTATAATTAAACTAAATTCAATAATAATTTCGAAAATTATGTACTTCTTGTTCTTTTGAATTAAAACATTTTTCTTTTAAGAGAGGTGAAGGACTAATGGAATTTATTTATAGCTTTAAGGCATGGTTACATACTAATGATCATGAAATAAAGACACAAAACATAGATAAACACAATAATTAAAAACCGAAAACAGAAAGAAATAAAGAACAAGGAATGAATCCACCTCTAGTGGCGTCTTCTTCTTGAAGGACCAATGATGTTCTTCAACTCTTCTATGTCCCTTCCTTGCCTTTGTTGCTCCTCCCTCATTGCTCTTTGATCTTCTCTTATTTCTTGGAGAGTGAGGGCGTGTTCATGGTGTTCCACCCTTAGTTGTTCCACATTATGGCTCAAATCTTCCAAGGAGGTATTAAGTTGCTCCCAATAGTTGTTGGGAGGAAAGTGCATTTGAGGCATTTGTTGATGGTGAACCTCCTCTTGTTCTCCTTGAGGGCCGTGAGGAACTTCCCTTGTTTGCTCCATCCTTTTCTTGGTGATGGGCTTGTCTTCTTCAATGGAGACATCTCCATCTATGATAACTTCGGCTGAATAACATAGATGGCATATGAGGTGAGGGAAGGCTAGCCGTGCCATGTATGAAGGCTTGTCAGCTATTTTGTAGAGTTCATTGGATATGACTTCATGAACCTCTACTTCCTCTCCAATCATGATGCTATGAATCATGATGGCCCGATCCACAGTAACTTCAGATCGGTTGCTTGTAGGAATGATGGATCTTTGGATGAATTCCAACCATCCTCTAGCTACAGGCTTGAGGTCCAGTCTTCTTAGTTGGACTGGATTACCTTTGGAGTCAACTCTCCATTGGGCGCCTTCCACACAAATGTCCCTTAGGACTTGGTCCAACCTTTGATCAAAGTTGACCCTTCTAGTGTAGGGGTGTTCATCACCTTGCATCATAGGTAAATGAAACGCCAACCTCACATTTTCCGGACTAAAATCCAAGTATTTCCCCCTAACCATTGTGAGATAATTCTTTGGATTCGGGTTCATACTTTGATCATGGT
Source organism: Arachis stenosperma (assembly GCF_014773155.1). NCBI lineage: Eukaryota > Viridiplantae > Streptophyta > Magnoliopsida > Fabales > Fabaceae > Arachis > Arachis stenosperma. The sequence goes on along the minus strand of NC_080386.1, from coordinate 98,032,522 downwards.
TTCTAGTGATCCATGCATTGGCATAGAACTCTTGAACCATTAAAATTCCAACTTGTTGTATGGGGTTGGCTATGACTTCCCAACCTCTTCTTTGAATTTCAAGTCGGATTTTCGGATACTCATTCTTCTTGAGTTTGAAAGGGACCTCATGGATCACTTTCTTCTTTGCCACAACATCATAGAAGTGGTCTTGGTGGCTCTTGGAGATGAATCTCTCCTTCTCCCATGACTCGGAAGTGGAAGCTTTTGCCTTCCCTTTTCCTTTTCTTGAGGAAACTCCGGCCTTGGGTGCCATTGATGGTGAATGAAAAATAAAAAGCTTAGGCTTTTTACCACACCAAACTTAAAGTTTGCTCGCCCTCGAGCAAAAAAGAAAAGAAGAGTAGAAGAAGAAGAAGAGAATATTGGAAGAGAAGGAGAAGAGTGGTTTCGGCTTTATGGGAGAATTAGGTGTTTGTGTTGTGGGAAATTGATGAAGAATGGAAGGGTATTTATAGGGAGGGGGGAGGGTATAGGTTCGGCCAATTTGGGTGGGAATGGGTGGGAAATTGAATTTGAAAGTAGTGGGGGTAGGTGGGGTGTATGGGGAAGAGGAGGATGATGTGAATGGTGAATGGGGTAATTGGGAAGAGGAATTGAGGTGATAGGTGAAGGTTTTTGGGAAGTGTGACATTGAGAATGAGATTTGGATTAGGAGAGTGTGATTAGGATTAAAAGAAATGTGGTAGGTGAGGATCCTGTGGGGTCCACAGATCCTGAGGTGGGGATCCTGTGGGGTCCACAGATCCTGAGGTGAAAACAAATACCATTCCTTCACCATATAGGCATGTAACATGCCTTCATGCATCATTCTGGCGTTCAAACGCCCATTGATGCACGTTCTGGGCGTTAAACGCCCATGTTATGCATGTTTCTGGCGTTGAACGCCAGTTTCATGCTTGTTTCTGGCGTTCAGCGCCAGATTGTCCTCTGTGTGCGCATCCTGGCGTTAAACGCCAGGTTGTTGCTTGTTTTGGGCGTTCAGCGCCAAAATGGTGCTCTGTTCTGGCGTTGAACGCCGGCCAGATGCACCTTCTGGGCGTTGAACGCCAGCCCGTGCGTCCTCCAGGGTGAACATTTTTTTTTTCTTCTGTTTTTGACTCTGTTTTTAATTTTTTTGATTTTTTCGTGACTCCTCATGATCATGTACCTAATAAAACACAAAAATAACAAAGAAACAAAATAAAATAAAATTAGATAAATAAGATTGGGTTGCCTCCCAACAAGCGCTTCTTTAATGTCAATAGCTTGACAGTGGTTCTCATGGAACCACAAGGTGATCAGGTCAACTTAAGTGTGGTATTCCCAACACCAAACTTAGAGTTTGGATATGGGGTTTGAACACCAAACTTAGAGTTTGGTTGTGGCCTCACAACACCAAACTTAGAGTTTGACTGTGGAGGTTCTTCTTGACCTTGAACTAAGAGAAGCTCTTCATGCTTACTCTCTTTTGTCACAGAGGGATGGCCATGTGCTTTAAACACAAGGTAGTCCCCATTCAATTGAAGGACTAACTCACCTCTGTTGACATCTATCACAGCTCCTGCTGTGGCTAGGAAAGGTCTTCCTAGGATGATGCATTCATCATCTTCCTTCCTAGTGTCTAGGATTATGAAATCAGTAGGGATGTAAAGGCCTTCAACCTTTACTAGGACGTCCTCTACTATTCCATAAGCTTGTCTCACTGACTTGTCTGCCAGTTGTAATGAGAACAAGGCAGGTTGTACCTCAATGATCCCCAGCTTCTCCATTACAGAGAGTGGCATAAGATTTATCCCTGACCCCAGATCACATAGAGCTTTTTCAAAGCTCATGGTGCCAATGGTGCAAGGTATTAAGAACTTGCCAGGATCTTGTCTCTTTTGAGGTAGAGTTTTCTGAATCCAAGTATCTAGTTCACTAATGAGCAAGGGAGGTTTACTTTCCCAAGTCTCATTACCAAACAGCTTGGCATTCAGCTTCATGATAGCTCCTAAATATAGAGCAGCTTGCTCTCCAGTCACATCTTCATCCTCTTCTGAGGATGAATAGTCTTCAGAGCTCATAAATGGCAGAAGGAGATTTAATAGAATCTCTATGGTCTCTAGATGAGCCTCAGATTCCTTTGGATCCTTAATAGGAAACTCCTTCTTGCTTAAGGGACGTCCCAGGAGGTCTTCCTCCTTAGGATTTTCGTCCTCCTCCTCCCTAGTGCATTCGGCCACTTTGATTAAATCAATGGCCTTACACTCTCCTTTTGGATTTTCTTCTGTATTGCTTGGAAGAGTACTGGGAGGAGTTTCAATAACTTTCTTACTCAGCTGGCCCACTTGTGCCTCCAAATTTCTAATGGAGGATCTGGTTTCATTCATGAAACTGAAAGTGGCCTTTGACAGATCAGAGACTATATTGGCTAAATTAGAATTGTTTTGTTCAGAGTTCTCTGTCTGTTGCTGAGAAGATGATGGATATGGCTTACTATTATTCAGCCTTGCACGTCCACCATTGTTAAAACCTTGTTGAGGTTTTTGTTGATCCTTCCAGGAGAAATTTGGATGATTTCTTCATGATGAGTTATAGGTGTTTCCATAAGGTTCACCTAAGTAATTAACCTCTGCCATGGCAGGGTTTTCAGGATCATAAGCTTCTTCAGAAGCTGCCTCTCTAGTACTGTTGGATGCATGTTGCAATCCATTCAGATTTTGAGAGATCATGTTGACCTGTTGTGTCAACACTTTGTTCTGAGCCAGTATGGCATTCAGAGCATCAATTTCAAGAACTCCTTTCTTCTGAGGTACCCCATTATTCACGGAATTCCTCTCAGAAGTATACATGAACTGGTTGTTTGCAACCATGTCAATGAGTTCTTGAGCCTCTCCAGGCGTTTTCTTCAGGTGAATAGATCCACCTGCAGAATGGTCCAATGACATTTTCGAAAATTCAGAGAGACCATAATAGAATATATCTAATATGGTCCATTCTGAAAACATGTCAGATGGACATCTCTTGGTCAGCTGCTTGTATCTTTCCCAAGCTTCATAGAGGGATTCACCATCTTTTTGTTTGAAGGTTTGAACATCCACTCTCAGCTTGCTCAGCTTTTGAGGAGGAAAGAATTTATCCAAGAGGGCAGTGACCAGCTTATCCCATGAGTCCAGGCTATCCTTGGGTTGTGAATCCAACCATACTCTAGCTCTGTCTCTTACAGCAAAAGGGAAAAGCATGAGTCTGTAGACTTCAGGATCAACCCCATTCGTCTTTACAGTCTCACAGATCTGCAAGAACTCAGTTAAAAACTGATAAGGATCTTCAGATGGAAGTCCATAAAACTTGCAGTTTTGTTGCATTAAAGCAACTAGTTGAGGCTTAAGCTCAAAGTTATTGGTTCCAATGGCAGGAATGGAGATGCTTCTTCCATCAAATTTGGACGTTGGCTTAGTGAAGTCACCAAGCATTCTCCTTGCATCATTATTATTATTTTCGGCTGCCATGTCCTTCTCCTGTTCGAAAATTTCTGAAAGGTTGTTTCTCTTAAAGATGTTTTTGGATTGTTGTAATTTAGCTTCTCTTAATCTTCTCTTCAGAGTCCTTTCAGGTTCTGGATCAATTTCAACAAGAGTGCCTTTATCCTTGTTCCTGCTCATATGAAAGAGAAGAAAACAAGAAAAGAAAAAGGAATCTTCTATGTCACAGTATAGAGATTCCTTTATGTTAGTAGAAAAAGAAGGGGGTAGAAGAATAAAGAGGGGGATTCGGATTCTTGGAGGAAGAGAGGTGGAGAGAAGTGTTAGTAATTAAATAATTAAATAGAATAAGAAAAGAGAAAAGAAAATTCGAAAATAATTTTTGAAAAGGGGTTAGTGATTTTCGAAAATTAGAGATAAAATGTAATTAAAATTAAAACATGAAACAATTAATTAATTAAAAAGAATTTTTGAAAAAGGGATGAGATATTTTCGAAAAATAGAAGAGAGAGAAGTAGTTAGGTAGTTTTGAAAAAGATAAGAAACAAACAAAAAGTTAGTTAGTTGATTGAAAAAGATTTGAAATCAAATTTGAAAAAGATATGAAGATAAGATATTTTGAAATCAAATTTTGAAAAAGATAAATTTTTTTGAAAAAGATAAATTAAAAGATAAAAAGATTTAATTCAAAAATAATTTGAAATTATTTACTTCACTAACAAGAAACTACAAGATAAGATTCTAGAACTTAAAGATTGAACCTTTCTTAACAAGAAAGTAACAAACGTCAAATTTTTGAACCAATCACATTAATTGTTAGCTAATTTTCGAAAATTACATATAAAGATAAGAAAAAGATTTTGAAAATATTTTGAAAAAGATTTTTGAAATTTTCGAAAAATAAGCAAAATGAAAAAAATATGATTTTTGAAAAAGATTTTGAAAAGATAAGATTTTTTTAAAATTGAAATTTTGACTTGACTTGTAAGAAACAACTAATTTTGAAAATTTTTGACCAAGTCAACCCAAAATTTCGAAAATTTGGAGAAAAATAAGGAGAAGATATTTTTTTGATTTTTGAATTTTTAATTTATGAGAGAGAAAAACAACAAAAATACTTTATGCATGAAATTTTTAAATCAAAACCATGAATGCATGCAAGAATGCTATGAATGTCAAGATGAACACCAAGAACACTTTGAAGATCATGATGAACATCAAGAACATAATTTTGAAAAATCTTTGATGCAAAGAAAACATGCAAGACACCAAACTTAGAAATTTTTAATGCTTGGAAAACATGAATGCAAAAATGCACATGAAAAACAAGAAAAGACACAAAACAAGAAATCATCAAGATCAAACAAGAAGACTTATCAAGAACAACTTGAAGATCATGAAGAACACTATGAATGCATGAAGTTTTCGAAAAAAATGCAAGAAAAATTTTTAAAGCATGCAATTGACACCAAACTTAAAAATTAACACAAGACTCAAACAAGAAACAAAATATTTTTGATTTTTATGATTTTCTAATTTTTTTTGGATTTTTATTAATTATTTTCGAAAATAAAGTGTAGAAAAACAAAAAATAAAAAGAAAAATTTTGAAAAAGTTTTTGAAAAGAAAATTACCTAATCTGAGCAACAAGATGAATCGTCAGTTGTCCATACTCGAACAATCCCCGGCAACGGCGCCAAAAACTTGGTGGACGAAATTGTGATCACTTGTTCTTTTGTGCTTGTATGGATTTATTCAATAATTGTCCTTATTTGAATTCACAACTCCGTTCAACTAACCAGCAAGTGTACTGGGTCGTCCAAGTAATAACCTTACATGAGTAAGGGTCGAATCCACAGAGATTGTTGGTATGAAGCAAGCTATGGTCACCTTGCAAATCTCAGTTAGGCAGATAAAAAAGGTAATAGTGATAATTGGATTGTTAAATAAAAAGGAATAATAAAAGGGATAGAGATACTTATGCAGATTCATTGGTAGGAATTTCAGATAAGCGGAATGGAGATGCTGTAGAGCTCTCGGACGCCTGCTATCCCATTGCTTCTACTCAATCCTTCTTACTCCTTTCCATGGCAAGCTCTGTATAGGGGTTCACCATCAACTGTGGCTACTTTCATCCTCACGGGGAAATATCCTGTGCGGCTGTCACTCGCACAGCTAACCAGTCTGGAGGCATCACCCATGGTTGATAGCTACATCCCATCCTCGCAGTGAAAACTAATGCTCACGCACTCTGTCACAGTACGGCCAATCACCGGTTGGTTCCCTCCCCTACTGGAATAGAATCCCTCTTTTGCGTTTGTCACTAACGCCCAGCAGGTTACAGGTTTGAAGCACGTCACAGTCATTCATGAACGGAATCCTACTCGGAATACCACAGACAAGGTGAGACTTTCCGGATTCCCAGGATCCTACTCGGAACACCACAGACAAGGTTGGACTTTCCGGATCCAGACAAATGCCGCCATCTATCTAGCTTATACCACGAAGATTCTGTTGGGGAATCTAAGAGATACACATTCAAGCCTTGTTGCATGTAGAACGGAAGTGGTTGTCAATCACGCGCGTTCATGAGTGAGAATAATAATGAGGGTTATCTAACTCATCATCATTCATCATGTTCTTGAGTACGAATGAATATCTTGGAATAAGAATAAGATAGAGAATTGAATAAAAGAAAATAGAACTTCATTAATCTTTGAGGTACAGCAGAGCTCCACACCCTTAATCTCTGGTGTGCAGAAACTCCACCGTTAAAAATACATAAGTGAAAGAGGTTCAGGCATGGCCGAATGGCCAGCCCTCTCCTTGATCAAGTGACCGAATGATACAAGAGATTAAAGTGGTCAAAAGATAACCAATACAATAGTTAAATGTTCTATTTATAATAAACTAACTCCTAGGGTTTACATGAGTAAGTAATTGATGCATAAATCCACTTCCGGGGCCCACTTGGTGTGTGCTTGGGCTAAGCTTGATCTATCCACGAGCTGAGGCTTCTCTTGGAGTTGAATTTCGAGTTATGATGTGATTTGGGCGTTCAACTCCGGATAATGACGTTTTTCTGGCGTTTAACTTCAGAAAGGAGCGTGTACTTGGCGTTCAACGCCAAGTTGCGTCGTCATTCTTCGAATAAAGTATGGACTATTATATATTGCTGGAAAGCCCTGGATGTCTACTTTCCAACGCCGTTGAGAGCGCGCCATTTAGAGTTCTGTAGCTCCAGAAAATCCATTTCGAGTGCAGGGAGGTCAGAATCCAACAGCATCAGCAGTCCTTTTGTCAGCCTTTTTCAGAGTTTTGCTCAAATCCCTCAATTTCAGTCAGAATTTACCTGAAATCACAGAAAAACACACAAACTCATAGTAAAGTCCAGAAATGTGAATTTAACAAAAAAACTAAGGAAAACATCCCTAAAAGTAGCTCAAACTTACTAAAAACTATATAAAAACAATGCCAAAAAGCGTATAAATTATCCGCTCATCAGTCTTTCAACTAGTTATCGTCTTCGATGGATCCCATGAATCTAGACAGCAAGTCTGATTTGTTAAGACCCGTCGTCGTCGTTGCCATCTCCCTCCTCCTTTGCCCTATCATCTCTATGACCACATTGTCCACCACTCCGATCGCTTCCTTCAACTTCTTCTCCGAACCAATGTTCAGTAATCGCTTCAGTTTTTATATGAGCGGCAACGACGACATTGCTCGTTGTACTGATAGCTTGAATGTGAGATCGAAACTGTCTGCCAACTTAGACTCTGGAAAAGAAGGAATGAAGCACTCACTGTCTATTTTAAATGAGAATTTGCATATGATGTCGAAGGAGAATTTTCTCATGATGTCCTAATGTCCAACAATCTATATTGCTTGCCGGAGAGTGGAGAAAGGCGTGCCCTTGAACTTGGTCTTGAGGATGTCGTGGACGTGTCGGGGTTGGAGGTGATGTTATTGAAGACGTGGAAGTGGATGCTTTTCGTGGGTGAAGTGCAGAGGAGGCGGATGTACCAATCACAAAGATTTAGGAAGTGTGTGGTCCATGACATGTTGAGGCAGGTGTGACACGTGTGACAATTACACCATGGCTTAATCTTGGAGCTAAAGAGGAGGAAGGAAAACACGAAAAAGAAGACTGTGATGGTGAAGAATGAGAGTATGAATGTTAGGATTATGCGAGATATGATAAAAATTGGGGAAGAACAGTGTCGTTTTCGAATAAAGGGATCAAGGATCATTTTGTCCCTTGTTAGAGTTGTCAGGGACCATTTTGTCACCTGTTAGAGTTGTCAGGGACTATTTTGTCCTCCGTTAGAGTTAACGGAGTAAAGGATCTAAGTGACTGACGGAATTAACTGTTAGGGACCAATCGAATAATTAATTTTAGTTGGGGACTAAAGTGTCCAGTATGAAATTCTTTGAGGACCAAAGTGGGTATATACTCTAATTTAATTTAAGTCTTAACAAATTTAAATTGAAAAATCAATTACTTAAATATTGACTAAATAGAAACATTCACATCTTCTTACGTAACTAAGTTTACCAAAAATTTTCAATAACCCTATTTTAATAACTAAAGTCATAAAAATATGCTTAATAGCCTACATTAAAGAAAAATAACTCTAAATAAACATTTAACTACCAAATCCATGTTAAAATATGCCTAACACCACACCATATCCTTTAAACCATTCTTAACAATATATTCATACGCCTAATATCTACTGTATACTACTTCTGTAAAAGTACTCTAATTATGGCAATATATCTATGTTCTAACATAAACATAAAACGAAGAACAACACCAACCTCAAAGTTGACTGCTTCCGTAATGTGCCACGCCGTGTTCAGTCGGTTGATGTCTGTATCGTGATTATCGGCGCTCGTCATAATCTTAAAGTAAGTCGTAAATTTGATTAGAGAAGGGTAAAAGTGGGTAAAAAGTTGAAGAAATGGATGGTTTAAGATACGAACAGCCACTGTGAACAAAATATTTATATGTAGGCGTCGTCCATTCCTTTTTTAAAAAATTATTTATCAAAAATTAATTCTTTTCATAGAAAAAATAATAATTTTTTTCTTAAAAGACAAGCATAGTGAGAATATCAAAAATTTATTCCACAACATTATTGTTCAATGAAAGTAATAAACAAAGAAATAACAAAGGTTCTGAAGCATAATGAACCTTTATACAATAATTATTTTGGCATTATAATCTCTTATTGTAGAAACTTTTTTGACAAAATTTAGAACATGTCAAGTATCTCATAATTATCTTTAAAATATAATTTTAATTTGACTAAATTTTGAAACTTGCCATATATCTCATAATTTATAAATATTAATATAATTTTTTGTAAATCTGTTTAAAGATTAAAAAATTATCTTTTTAATTTTGTCATTTTATTTTAAATAATTTTTTATATCATTTACATGACTGAAAAATATTTAAAAAATTAAAAAATAGTAAAAAAATCAATTTATTATTATTTTTTATATATACTTTCCAAATAACATTTTAGATGACTCAACAAAAGGTTGGATTAAATAAATACATTAGTTGTTATTTATCCTCAAAATGTATATTTTGTCAAACTAAAATTAATTTTAAAAAATAAAAATATTGTGTCTTTTGTTTTTGGTTTATTTTTTGTGGGTCAAAATAATAATTTATTTTAACATTTTACATCATATTTCACTAATTCAATATGTTTATTTTAATGTTATTTTAACCCAAAAAATATTTTTATGCTATTTTAAAATTATCAGAATAGGTGGACTTCAATAAATGGGATATTTTTTTTGGTATTAAGACGGGCCAGAGCCCAAAACAGAAAATTACACTGAAATTAAACGAGGCAGAGATGCCCCTTGTTCATCATCTACTAATAATCTAAGCACTTCTCTAGGAGGAGTATCCCAAAAGTGGAATCCTGGGTCTAGATTCAAACTTTTGCGCGTCAGGCAATCTGCACATCTATTGCCTTTATTATAAATATTCACAAAACTAATTTGCCAATTCCTCTTTTCCACTTGCTGATATCCCTAATAAAAGCATTTGGGTGGTTTATAAGATTTCTGGAGCTATTGATAATCTCTACTGCTGACTTAGAGTCACACTCCACTTTAATTTTCCTTATCCCCAAAGTCCACGCTAGTTCCATTCCCATTTTGATTCCCCACAGTTCCGCCATATAAGCCGTGCACCTCCCTAGCACCTCCCTATGTTGAAGGAAAATCCAGCAACCCATTTGTCTCTTGCATTCTTCAAGAGCCCGTTGATAAACCACTATTTTATGATTCATATTGTATTTAATTGTGTCGTTTTATCAAGTCTTCGCCCACTTATTCATATGATTTGCATGTATTTACAATTCCTTCCTAAAAATATTCTATGATTGAAAACTTGCTTCCTAAAGACCTTTTAGTTATATATTTTTATTTTCCTTCGTACCATTCGATGTCGTGATCTATGTGCTAAGTGTTTCAGGCTTCATAGGGCAGGAATGGCATAAGGAATGAAGAGGAAGCGTGCAAAAGTGGAAGGAACACAAGGAATTGAGGAGATGACCAGCGAGAAGTCACGCGGTCGCATGGCTCACGCGACCGCGCGAAAAAGAAATCACAGTGACGCGCTTGCATGCCTGACGCGACCACGCGGATTGGAAGCTGCACGAACGACGCGAATGTGTGGACGACGTGCACGCGTGGTACGAAAAACGCTGAGTGACGCAAACGCGTGGACGACGCGGCCGCGTGACGTGCGTGATGAGCGGATAATTTATACGCTTTTTGGCATTGTTTTTAGTATGTTTTTAGTATCTTTTAGTTAGTTTTTATTATATTTTTATTAGTTTTTAGTTAAAATTCACTTTTCTGGACTTTACTATGAGTTTGTGTGTTTTTCTGTGATTTCAGGTATTTTCTGGCTGAAATTGAAGGTTCTGAGCAAAAATCTGATCCAGAGACTGAAAAGAACTGCAGATGCTGTTGGATTCTGACCTCCCTGCACTCGAAGTGGATTTTCTGGAGCTACAGAAGCCCAATTGGCGCGCTCTCAACGGCATTGGAAAGTAGACATCCTGGGCTTTCCAGCAATATATGATAGTCCATACTTTGCCCAAGATTTGATGGCCCAAACCGGCGTAGCAAATCAGCATCAGAAATTCCAGCGTTAAACGCCGGAACTGGCATAAAACTTGGAGTTAAACGCCCAAACTGGCATGAAAGCTGGCGTTTAACTCCAGAAAAGGTCTCTACACGAAATTACTTCATTGCTCAGCCCAAGCACACACCAAGTGGGCCCGGAAGTGGATTTTTCTGTCATTTACTCGTTTCTGTAAACCTTAGGATACTAGTTTGCTATTTATAGGACCTTTGAACATTGTATCCGTACCTTATGACCTCATGACATTTTTTACACGTTTCTTGTGTACCTTCCACGGCATGAGTCTCTAAACCCCATGGTTGGGGGTGAGGAGCTCTGCTGTGTCTTGATGGATTAATGCAATTACTACTGTTTCTTATTCAATCATGCTTGCTTCCATTCTAAGATATTACTTGTTCTTAACCCGGATGAATGTGATGATCTGTGACACTCATCATATTCTCAACTATGAACGTGTGCTTGACAACCACCTCCGTTCTACCTTAGATTGAGTAGATATCTCTTGGATTCTTTAACCGGAATCTTCGTGGTATAAGCTAGAACTGATGGCGGCATTCAAGAGAGTCCGGAAGGTCTAAACCTTGTCTGTGGTATTCTGAGTAGGATTCAATGATTGAATGACTGTGACGTGCTTCAAACTCCTGAGGGCGGGGCGTTAGTGACAGACGCAAAAGAATCACTGGATTCTATTCCGGCCTGATTGAGAACCGACAGATGATTAGCCTATGCTGTGACAGAGCATCAGGGACGTATTTTCACTGAGAGGATGGGAGGTAGCCACTGACAACGGTGAAACCCTACATACAGCTTGCCATGGAAGGAGCCTTGCGTGTTTGATGAAGATGACAGTAGGAAAGCAGAGATTCGGAAGATGGAGCATCTCCAAAGCCTCAGCCTATTCTCCACTACTGCAAAACAAGTACCTTTTTCATGTTCTTTTGCTTTTTACAATCAATCTTGATAATTTCTGATATCCTGACTAAGACTTACAAGGTAACCATAGCTTGCTTCAAGCCGACAATCTCCGTGGGATCAACCCTTGCTCACGCAAGGTATTACTTGGACGACCCAGTGCACTTGCTGGTTAGTTGTGCGGGATTGCAAAAGTGTTATTGCAATTTCGTGCACCAAGTTTTTGGCGCCGTTGCCGGGGATTGTTCGAGTTTGGACAACTGACGGCTTATCTTGTTGCTTAGATTAGGACTGTTTTATTTTTGTTGGTTTAGAGTCTTTTAGTTGAAGTCTAGTTTCATATTTTAAGTTTGGTGTCCATTGCATGCTTTTGTTTTTTCTTCTAGTTTTTCGAAATTGCATGTTCTTAGTCCCTTTTTGATTCATAAAAATTCTAAGTGTGGTGTCCTCTTTGTGTTTTTCCTTTAAAATTTTCGAAAATTAGTGTTTGATTTTCTAAAAATTTTAAGTTTGGTGTCTTTTTGTTGTTTTTCTCTTTCCTCTTTTTAAAAATCAAATCTTTTTCATAAAAACTTTTCAATCATATCTTTTTAATTGCTGTTTTCAAAATCTTTTTAATTAACTAATTGATTCAGTTCTCAATTTGCCTTGATCTTATTTTTCTTTTTGATTTTCGAATTTTTTTTGTTTTATTTTCCTTTTGTTTTATTTTATTTTTATTTTTTTCGGTTATTTAAAAAAAAAAAAACAAAATTTATCTCTTTGCAATCATTATCATTTCCCTGTTGTCCATTATGGACTCAAGTGGAATTAATCAGTCCAAGAGGACTCTGGGGTCATATACTAACCCCATTACAGCTGCATATGGGAGTAGCATCTGTATACCTCCCATCAAAGCAAGCAGCTTTGAGCTAAACCCTCAACTCATTATCATAGTGCAGCAAAATTGCCAGTATTCCGGTCTTCCACAGGAAGAACCTATTGAGTTTCTGGCACAGTTCTTACAAATTGCTGACACAGTACATGATAAAGAGGTAGATCAGGATGTCTACAGACTATTACTGTTTCCATTTGCTGTAAAAGATCAAGCTAAAAGGTGGTTGAATAACCAACCTACAGCAAGCATAAAGACATGGAAACAGTTATCAGACAAATTCCTGAATCATTTCTACCCTCCAAAGAGGATGACACAGCTAAGGCTGGACATCCAAGGCTTTAAACAAAAGGATAATGAATCCCTTTATAATGCCTGGGAGAGGTATAGAGGTATGCTTAGAAAATGCCCCTCTGAAATGTTTTCAGAGTGGGTACAGTTAGACATCTTCTACTATGGGCTCACAGAAAAAGCTCAGATGTCTTTAGACCACTCAGCTGGTGGATCTATACACATGAGGAAGACAATTGAAGAAGCCCAAGAGCTTATAGACACTGTTGCTAGAAACCAATACTTATATTCTAGCAGTGAGTTCGTTCCAAAAGAGGAGGTCATGGCATTAGTCACTGATCCTAATCCTCAAGAACAGATGAATGAGCTTAATCAACAATTGCTCCTGATGACAGAACAGTTAGCAGAATTTAAAGAAATGCTCCATGATACTAAAGTTGCTAACAAGAACATAGAACTGCAATTGAATCAAGCAAAACAGCAAATGTCTAAACAGATAACAGAAGGATGTCAAGCAGTTCAACTAAGGAGTGGGAAAACACTGAACACCACTGCTCAAAGGAGCAAGAAGCCAAACAAAGAACAATTGACAGAGGATAACCAAACCACTGTTCAAAATCCCTCTGAGGACAATAAGAGCCCAGAGAGGAATATGATTGGCGTTCAAACGCTAGAAAGGGAAGGAAAGTTGGCGTTAAACGCCCATTCCTTGCCCAGTTCTGGCGTTCAAACGCCAGAAAAGGGGAAAAAGTTGGCGTTTAACGCCCAATCTTTACCCATTCCTGGCGTTCAAACGCCCAAGGAGGATCAGGCACCTGAGAGTGCTGATAATTATCCCTCTAACAAGGCTTCTTCTACCACTTCTGTAAGGAATAAACCTGCAGCATCTAAGGTTGAGGAATATCAAGCCAAGATGCCTTATCCTCATAAACTCCGCAAAGCGGAACAGGATAAGCAATTTGCCCGCTTTGCAGACTATCTAAGGACTCTTGAAATAAAGATTCCGTTTGCAGAGGCACTTGAGCAAATACCTTCTTATGCTAAGTTCATGAAAGAGATCTTAAGTCATAAGAAGGATTGGAGAGAAACTGAAAAAGTGTTTCTCACTGAAGAATGCAGTGCAGTCATACTAAAAAGCTTACCAGAAAAGCTTCAAGATCCTGGAAGCTTTATAATACCATGCACATTAGAAGGCGCTTGCACCAAGACAGCCCTATGTGATCTTGGAGCAAGCATCAATCTAATACCTGCATCCACTATCAGAAAGCTTGGGTTGGCTGGAGAAGTCAAACCAACCAGGATATGCCTCCAACTTGCTGATGGCTCCATTAAACACCCATCAGGCATAATAGAGGACATGATTGTCAAGGTTGGGCCATTTGCTTTTCCCACTGACTTTGTGGTGTTGGAAATGGAGGAGCACAAAAGTGCAACTCTCATTCTAGGAAGACCATTCCTAGCAACTGGACGAACTCTCATTGATGTACAAAAAGGGGAAGTAACCCTGAGAGTCAATGAGGATGAGTTCAAGTTGAATGCGGTGAAAGCAATGCAGCATCCAGACACACCAGATGACTGCATGGACGCTGACATTATTGACTCTCTGGTAGAAGAGATCAATATGACTGAAAGCCTAGAATCAGAGCTTGAGGACATCTTCAAAGATGCTCAACCTGATCAAGAAGAACTAGAGGAAGTGAAGGAATTTTCGAAAATTCCTTAGGAGGAGGATAAACCTCCCAAACCTGAACTCAAACCTCTACCACCATCTCTGAAATATGCATTTCTAGGAGAGGGTGACACTTTTCCAGTGATTATAAGCTCTGCTTTAGACCCACAGGAAGAGGAAGCACTGATTCAAGTGCTAAGGACGCACAAGACAGCTCTTGGGTGGTCCATAAGTGATCTTAAGGGCATTAGCCCAGCTAGATGCATGCACAAGATCCTATTGGAGGATAATGCCAAACCAGTGGTCCAACCACAGAGGCGGCTAAATCCAGCCATGAAGGAGGTGGTGCAGAAAGAGGTCACTAAATTACTAGAGGCTGGGATTATTTATCCTATTTCTGATAGCCCCTGGGTGAGCCCTGTCCAAGTTGTTCCCAAAAAGGGAGGCATGACAATGGTTCATAATGAAAAAAATGAACTGGTTCCTACAAGGACAGTCACAGGGTGGCGTATGTGTATTGACTACAGAAGGCTCAATACAGCCACCAGAAAGGATCATTTTCCTTTACCATTCATAGACCAAATACTAGAAAGACTAGCTGGTCATGACTATTACTGCTTTTTGGATGGCTATTCAGGCTACAACCAAATTGCAGTAGATCCCCAGGACCAAGAGAAAACAGCATTTACCTGCCCTTCTGGCGTGTTTGCCTATAGGAGAATGCCTTTTGGTCTGTGCAATGCACCTGCAACCTTTCAGAGGTGCATGCTCTCTATCTTCTCAGACATGGTAGAGAAATTTCTGGAAGTCTTCATGGATGACTTTTCAGTATATGGAGACTCATTCAGCTCCTGTCTTAACCACCTATCACTTGTCCTGAAAAGATGCCAAGAGACTAACCTGGTTTTAAACTGGGAGAAATGTCACTTTATGGTGACAGAAGGAATTGTCCTTGGGCACAAAATTTCAAGCAGGGGAATAGAGGTGGATAAGGCAAAGGTAGAGGTAATTGAAAAATTACCACCACCTGCCAATGTTAAGGCAATCAGAAGCTTTCTTGGGCATGCAGGATTCTACAGAAGGTTTATAAAGGATTTTTCAAAAATTGCCAAACCTCTAAGTAATCTGCTAGCTGCTGACACTCCATTTATCTTTGATAATGAGTGTCTGCAGGCATTTGAGACCCTGAAAGCTAAGCTGGTCACAGCACCAGTTATCTCTGCACCAGATTGGACATTGCCATTTGAATTAATGTGTGATGCCAGTGATCATGCCATTGGTGCAGTGTTGGGACAGAGGTATAACAAGCTTTTGCACGTCATTTATTATGCCAGCCGTGTTCTAAATGACGCACAAAAGAACTATACAACCACAGAGAAAGAGTTACTTGCAGTGGTTTATGCCATTGACAAGTTTAGATCCTACCTAGTGGGATCAAAGGTGATTGTGTACACTGACCATGCTGCTCTTAAATACTTACTCACAAAGCAGGATTCAAAACCCAGGCTTATCAGATGGGTGTTGCTTCTGCAAGAGTTTGATATAGAAATAAGAGACAGAAAAGGGACAGAAAACCAAGTGGCTGATCATCTGTCCCGAATAGAACCAGTAGCTGGGGCGTCCCTCCCTTCTACTGAGATCTCTGAGACTTTCCCAGATGAGCAACTCTTTGCCATTCAGGAAGCTCCATGGTTTGCAGATATTGCAAATTATAAGGCTGTGAGGTTCATACCCAAGGAGTACAGCAATGTGCAAAGAAAGAAATTAATTTCAGATGCAAAGTACTACCTCTGGGATGAACCATATCTCTTTAAGAGATGTGCTGACGGAGTGATCCGCAGATGTGTACCCAGAGAAGAAGCACAAAAGATCTTATGGCATTGCCATGGATCACATTATGGAGGACATTTTGGAAGTGAGCGAACAGCCACTAAAGTCCTCCAGTGTGGCTTCTACTGGCCTACTCTCTATAAAGATTCCCGAGAGTTTGTGCGTAACTGTGACAGTTGCCAAAGAGCTGGTAACCTGCCTCACGGATATGCCATGCCTCAACAAGGGATATTAGAGATAGAATTGTTTGATGTATGGGGAATTGACTTCATGGGGCCATTCCCACCATCATACTCCAACACTTACATTCTGGTGGCAGTGGACTATGTATCTAAGTGGGTAGAAGCAATTGCTACACCCACTAATGATACCAAGACCGTGCTGAAATTCCTCCAGAAACACATCTTCAGCAGGTTTGGTGTTCCCAAAGTACTAATCAGTGATGGGGGCACTCATTTCTGCAATAGACTGCTACACTCTGCTATGGTTAGACATGGAATTAGCCATAAAGTGGCAACTCTGTATCATCCACAGACAAATGGGCAAGCAGAAGTCTCTAACAGAGAACTAAAAAGAATCCTAGAACGGATTGTGATGGCCCGAAGAAAGGATTGGGCAAAGAGCTTGGATGATGCTCTGTGGGCATACAGAACAGCATTCAAGACTCCTATAGGAACCTCTCCATACCAACTGGTGTATGGGAAGGCCTGTCATTTGCCTGTGGAACTGGAACATAAAGCCTATTGGGCAACCAGATTCCTAAACATGGATGCCCAGTTAGCTGGTGAGAAAAGACTGCTCCAGCTAAATGAGCTAGAGGAGTTCAGACTCAATGCCTTTGAAAATGCAAAAATTTATAAGGAAAAGGCAAAGAAGTGGCATGACAAGAGATTGTCAACCAGAGTCTTTGAGCCAGGACAAAAAGTTCTGCTCTTTAACTCCAGGCTCAAATTATTTCCAGGAAAACTCAAATCCCGGTGGAGGGGTCCGTATGTGATTACAGGAGTGTCACCATATGGATATGTTGAGCTTCAGGATATTGATTATGACAAGAAGTTCATTGTTAATGGACAGAGAATCAAGCACTATCTTGAAGGAAATTTTGAGCAGGAATGCTCAAAACTGAGACTTGAGTGATTCTCAGCAAAGGTCCAGCTAAAGACAGTAAAGAAGCACTTGCTGGGAGGCAACCCAGTCATTAGGAAGGTATATGATTAGTTCTTACAGAGGCAAGTATCAAAAATGAAGGAATTCACAGAGTTACAGAAGGATTCAGCTCAAAAAGCAGAGAAAATGAGCTTACTGGCGAAAAAACGCCAGTAAGGGGCATTTTGGGCGTTAAACGCCAGAATGGGTACCATTCTGGGCGTTTAACGCCAGGAATGGTGCCATTTTGGGCGTTAAACGCCAGAATGGGCACCATTCTGGGCGTTTAACGCCAGGTGTGCAGCATCCTGGGCGTTCTGAAAAACGCCCAGTAACAAAGGAATTCTGGCGTTTAACGCCAGCCAAGGCACCTGGCTGGGCGTTAAACGCCCAAAAGGGGTAGCAAATGGGCGTTAAACGCCAGAATGGGTGCCATTCTGGGCGTTTAACGCCAGAAAGGTGGGGGGACCACATTTTTGTTTTCAACTCAAATTTTTTCAAACTTTCCTCTTTTTAACCATACTCTTCTACATAAATGCACTTCAACCTTTCATCATTCACTTTCAAATCTTCACAAATCAAAACCATTCTTCAAATCTATTTCAAATTAATCCCAAATCTTCTTCAAAAACTCACCCTTTTCTCAATTTCTTTCCATATCTTCTCAAATCTTCTTTCTAATTTTTATTTTTTTTCGAAATCTCTTCTCCCCACCCTTATAAATTCACGTTTGGAACCCCCCTTTGCCCACACCATTCGAATTTCCTCTTCCTCTCTCTCTCTCTCTCTCTTCTTTCTTTTCTTTTGCTTGAGGACAAGCAAACCTCTAAGTTTGGTGTGCTTTTCCGTGATCACTAAGCCAAGATTCATCAATATCATGGCTCCTAAGGGAAAACAAACCAATTTAAGAGGCAAGAAAGAGAATAATCCAAAGAATCTTTGGAATCAAGAGAAGTTCTTAACCAAAGAACATGAAGACCATTATCACAAAATAATGGGTCTGAGGTCAGTAATCCCGGAAGTGAAATTTGATCTGAAAGAAGATGAATATCCGGGGATCCAAGAGCAAATTCGAAACAGAGGATGGGAAGTTCTAACCAATCCTGAGACAAAGGTTGGAAGGAACATGGTTCAGGAATTCTACTCAAATCTGTGGCTAACAGATAAGCAGAGAATGACTGGAACCGCTTACCATACCTACAGAACCATGGTCAGAGGGAAAGTTATGTACTTCCATCTGGACAAAATAAGAGAAATCTTCAAGTTGCCTCAACTGCAAGATGATCCTGACTCCTTCAATAGGAGGATGGTGAGAGTAGATAAAGGGTTGGATCAAGTTCTAGAGGACATATGCCTCCCTGGAACTAAGTGGATAACCAATTCAAAGGGTGTCCCAAACCAACTCAAGAGGGGAGACCTCAAACCAATTGCAAGAGGTTGGCTAGACTTCATTGGGCATTCCATATTGCCCACTAGCAACCGTTCTGAGGTTACCATCAAGAGAGCATTGATGATTCATTGCATTATGCTTGGAAAAGAAGTGGAGGTTCATCATGTGATTGCTTGTGAGATCTACACAATTGCAAATAAAAATTCTACTGTAACCAAACTGGCTTACCCAAGCTTGATCTCCTTGCTCTGTAAAGAGGCTGGAGTGAAGATTGAAGCAGATGAATTCATACCCATTGAACATCCAATCACCAAGAAGTCAATGGAAGGAGCAAGAGGAGCAGGGGCGTGAAATCCAAGAATTGAAACGCCAAAAGCTCTCCTCTCAAGCTGAGGGAGCATCCACTTCTCAAAATCAAGGTTGTTTAGTCCTAACTCTGTGAAAACCTCTATCATTAGGAGCCTATTTTTGCGTTTTTCTTTTATTTTCTAGTTTAATCTTCTATTTATTTTTGAGTCTTGTTCTTAGTTCATAATTAATAAAAGTAAAGTTTATGCCTTAAAGCTATGAATGTCTTATGAATCCATCACCTCTCTTAAAAGAAAAATGCTTTAATCACAAAAGAACAAGAAGTACAGGGTTTCGAAATTTATCCTTGAAACTAGTTGAATTAGTTTGATGTGGTGACAATACTTTTTGTTTTCTGAATGAATGCTTGAACAGTGCATATGTCTCTTGAATTTGCTGTTTTAAGAATGTTAAAAACTGTTGGTTCTTGAAAGAATGAGGAGAAATAGAACTGTTATTGAGGATCTGAAAAATCATCAAATTGATTCTTGAAGCAAGAAAAAGCAGTATTCAAAATATATATATATATATATATATATATATATATATATATATATATATATATATATATTCGAAAAAAAAAAGAGAAAGAAATAAAGTTGTGAACCAAGGCAAAAAGAGTGTGCTTAAGAACCTTGGACACCTCTAATTGGGGACTCTAGCAAAAAGCTAAGACACCTCTTAACCCGGATGAATGTGATGATCCGTGACACTCATCATCATTCTCAACTATGAACATGTGCCTGACAACCACCCCTGTTCTACTTTAGATTGAGTAGATATCTCTTGGATTCTTTAACCGGAATCTTCGTGGTATAAGCTAGAACTGATGGCGGCATTCAAGAGAGTCCGGAAGGTCTAAACCTTGTCTGTGGTATTCTGAGTAGGATTCAATGATTGAATGACTGTGACGTGCTTCAAACTCCTGAGGGCGGGGCGTTAGTGACAGACGCAAAAGAATCACTGGATTCTATTCCGGCCTGATTGAGAACCGACAGATGATTAGCCTATGCTGTGACAGAGCATCAGGGACGTATTTTCACTGAGAGGATGGGAGGTAGCCACTGACAACGGTGAAACCCTACATACAGCTTGCCATGGAAGGAGCCTTGCGTGTTTGATGAAGATGACAGTAGGAAAGCAGAGATTCGGAAGATGGAGCATCTCCAAAGCCTCAGCCTATTCTCCACTACTGCAAAACAAGTACCTTTTTCATGTTCTTTTGCTTTTTACAATCAATCTTGATAATTTCTGATATCCTGACTAAGACTTACAAGGTAACCATAGCTTGCTTCAAGCCGACAATCTCCGTGGGATCGACCCTTGCTCACGCAAGGTATTACTTGGACGACCCAGTGCACTTGCTAGTTAGTTGTGCGGGATTGCAAAAGTGTTATTGCAATTTCGTGCACCAGTGCGCGATCTGCAGAATTACAGAAGTCGCTAGCACAGATTTTGGGCCGCATTTCAACCCAGTTCTCGGCCCAGAAAACACACATTAGAGGCTGGGAGTGGAGCAGAATCAATCATTCAATCATTACTCACAATTTTAGGTTTTAGATGTAGTTTTTAGAGAGAGAGGTTCTCTCCTCTCTCTTAGAATTTAGGATTAGGATTCCTCTTAAAGGATTTAGGATTTCAACTCTTCATCAGGTTCAATATTCCTTTTACTGTATATTTTCTCTTTTACTTTCAGATGCTTTAATGCTTGTATTACTTATGTTGCCTATTTGGCTTATGAACCTTTCATGTTAGAATTTTCTTAATTAATATAATTTGAAGTATTTCAAACTCATGATTGCTTTCTTCTATTTATGATTTATTTTTCCTTTTGGCTTTGGTTGATTAATTGGTAACTCTTGAGTTGTCAAACTCATCGTGATTGATAATTGATATATTTGCTGATTAATTTAGATTCCTATAACTCTAGTCTTTCCTTAAGGAGTTGACTAGGACTTTAGGTGTTAAATTCATTTATCCACTTAACTGACCTTCATAGTTAGAGGTTAACTTAGTGGGAGCAAAAGTACAATTCTCATCACCATTGATAAGGATAACTAGGATATGATTTCCAGTTTTCATACCTTGCCAAGAGATCTCTTAGTTATTAATTTATTAATTCTCTGCAATCCATTTCTCTTGTTCAAAACCTTTTTCAAACCCAAAAATACTGTTTTCCGTAACCAATAGTAAAACACACTTCCCTGCAGTTCCTTGAGAAGACGACCCGAGGTTTGAATACTTTGGTTTATAAATTTTATTGGGTTTGTTACTTGTGACAACCAAAACGTTTGTAAGAAAGGTTGATTGCTTGGTTTAGAAACTATACTTGCAACGAGAATTTATTATAACTTCTAAACCATCGATCTTCAGTTCTTCAAAATGGCGCCATTGCCGGGGAGTTGCAAACGTGTGCCTTATTATTGGTTATTGTAAATATTTTTCTTTTACTTGTTTATTTGTTTTTGTTTTCCCTTCTTATTTCCGATAGCTACTATGAATTCTCACCCCTCTCGCTTTGAGTTTGGTTCTACTTTTGTTGAAAGGAATGGAAGCTATAACAGAACTATGCATCATGGTCATAGCAATCAAAGATGGATGGAGCCAAGAGGATCTGATCAACCCTTTAGGCAACAACACCCTCCTAGATACCATAGACAGAGACCATTCTACAATGCATACCCAACTGATAGATCTGATAGAACCCCTTGTAGCTACCGACAAGCCCCACCCAATGCTCAGAGACCATCCTCCCAATATAGCTTCGAACCACCATGCTCACAAGCTTCTTTTTGCCATTCGCCACCGTATGACCCTTATCCGTCCAAACGCCAATCCAATTACTCCTAAGAAACACCACTCCCCTATGCATCATGTCCATATCCATCAAACCAAGAATCACAGGTTCGCTTCGAAGAATTAGTAGACCAATTTCATGCAACCCTTCATCAACTGGAGCAAGCAATAAATCAATTATCTTCCAGACATTCGGACACCCAACAAACCCACATGGCTTCATGTGGAGAATCTAATGAAGAACGCAGCATGAAAGAGACGCTAAAAACTCTAGTGGACAGTATAGAGCATAACTTCGTACTAGAACAAGTAGAGAAAGTTGTCACTATAGAAAAAGAAGAGTTGGTTGAAGATTTAGGAGATGCCGAACCTCCGCAGGAATCCAGAGTTGTGGAGAATTCCGTCAAAGACGTTACAATTGATGCTAAGGAGGATAGTGCACAACCCCAATGCAGGTATCTTATGAGGAATTGGATAGAATAACCCAAGACGCATGTTTCCTTGATGATGATGATCACAAGTCAAGCCCTCTTAGTAATGAACTTGCATCCGCAAGTGAATTCTTTTAGATGGAAGAATCTTCCCCAAATGAATACAAAGATGATGCAGAGGTAGACTTTTCTCAACCTCCCAATTATGATTCAAGTGATGAGGAAGATATCAATGAATTTGATCAAGACATGGTTGAAATGGAAGAAATTTGCAAAGAAGTGGAGGAATTCACTGAAGGCCACAAGGGAGTAGAGCTTGCAGAACCACTAGAAACACTTATCCCAAGGCCACTACCACCCAACTCCAACTTCAAGTGGGTAAAATCCTTGACCTTTATCTTCACTTTTCCACTTGAATATGGTTTGCTTGAAACAAATGGCCAGCTCAGAGCTCTTTGCGGCTTTAAGAGCAAAAGGAAAATGATTCGCACTCAGCGCTGGTATGCAAGATTCAATGAGGTTTCACACTTCAAATTGAGGTGCAAGGATTGGTGTCAAGCTCAATTGAAAGGATCTCAGAAGCTGTTTGGTCACTGCAGTGAGAATTCAGATTACTTATCACCCGGCTGGAAAAATGCAGATCAAGACGAAAATGGGTGTAAAAGTAAAGTGTGGGATCCTGGAATCCATTCTGACATTCAACACCCCGGGAGCCTGGAAACCTGTTTGAAATTGCTCAAAGGCTTTTCATGCCTTGTTTGGGACCCCGGAAGATGCTGGCATTCCAAACACTGGTGGAGATTTCTGGACGAATTCAAGCACAAGCCACCATAGCAGGAAGCTCATCAAATGTCCAACTTAAGGACTTTAACTAAAAGTGCTCGGTGGGAGACAACCCACCATGGTATGATCGTTCCTTCTCCATTCTACTATGTTTTTGAATTTTGATTGAACCTGAAATTTTTGCATGACATTCATTGCATTTTACGTTCTGCATACTGCAAAAAAAAAAAAAATTTCGCACACGACGCGACAGCGTCGCCGCCGCGTCCGCGTCATAGGTGCGTTGGGAAGAAAACAAAATTGAACAGAGAGTCACGCGAAAGCGCGGCTAGAGACGTGCCTTTGGCACAAATTGGTCCACGCGACCGCGTGGATGACGCATCCGCATCATGTGGGAAAAACGCCTCCCACGTGTTCGCGTCACCCACGCAAACGCGTGCCTCAAAATCGACGTAAAAAGGGTGTATGGCCGAAGGTTGAGCTAGAATTGGGCTGGACTCGTGCTTGAAGCACAAGCCCTGCCACGCGTACGCGTTCCCCACGCGTCCGCGCCGTTTTCAAATTTAGGCCATCCACGCGATCGCGTCATCCACGGGACCGCGTCACCCAAAGTTTTGGCAAAATTAGTTTTTCACCAGAGAGTTGCGCGGCCGCGAGGCTGCACTCGCGCTGATGGCACGAATCACTTCGCGCGTACGCGTGCCCCACGCGTTCGTGTCACTTCATCAAAGTGCTATCCACGCGACCGTGTGCCCCACACGCTCGCATCGCCTGCGCCGCACAGCTTATCTAAATCAGCCAAATATCTTATCTTTTCTTCCCCAAATCTACATCTTTTCTTTCCCTTCTTATTTCTTTCTTCCTTCCTTTCTTTTTCTTTCTTTTTCTTTTATTTGGTGTTGGAAATTTATTTAGGTCTTTCACTATTACTTGTGGATTATTATGGAGTTGTTTGACAATTCATATTACTTGGAATGCTTGCATGTTCCAGATTCATTTTTCCCCTATCATATTAAACATGCATACTAAGTGTTTAAGAAAATACCCGTATGGCATTGTGCATTCTTCATTATTCTATTCTTCTACTCTAATGCCTGTTTTTCACAAAATCCTTTTCACTATTTTATTAATTGAATATAATTGTCAATACAAATATTATTGTTAGTTTCTTACGACTAATAATACATTATGGCTTTTAATGCTTGATTTATGTTACTCATGCCTTTGCCAGCATGCCAATAAACATCTTGCATCTAATTGCCTCAATTTATCATGCTCTGTTTCCATTGTTGTCCTAATTTCATGGAGTCGCGGCCATGTGTTAACGACATTCTTCTTTACTTTGGCATGATTATCACTCATACTGCCCTCCTCTCTGCTCTATCCCTTTGACTTCATGTCCTTTTCTCTTCTTCCTTTTCAGGATGGCCACTAGGAAGGATAAGGAGAAAGACTCTACTAAGAGCACTAGTTGAGGAACCACAACCACTGCCCACCTGTACAGCTTTGCATGCACTGCGGACGGTGCACTCTTTAAGTGTGGGGAGGTCGATACCGATCTCCGTGGGTTAGTACCTTCCTGTCTCAACACCAACGTTTAAATTAGTTGTTGCATTTGTATGTTTGTTTTATTTTGTGCATATATTACCATTACTTGGTTGAAGTAATATTTTCTTTTTCAAGAAACTTTTTTATAGTATTTCACTAATTTAAATTTAAAACTTTTTGAAAAACTTGTTTGAAGAAATATTATTTTGGAACATGATTTAGAGCTCGAACACACAAAACCAGTGAGATTTTGAGCCTACTTGATTAGTTTCATTTTACCAACCAATATTTTATTTTTGGTGTGTGTTTTTCTCTCAAAAATTATGATATTTGTCTTGCTTAATTCTATATTTCTATTATTTGATGTATGCATGCACTTATATGATTGAGGCCTTGTTTCACTGAGCTTACATACCCATATGGCCTTACCTTTCATTATCCTTTGCAAACCAATGTTGAGCCATTTTACCCCTTTGTTCTTTACTTTAGCACATCATTAACTCTAAGCGAAAAACAATAATGTCCTTAATTTGAATCCTTGATTAGCTTAGACTAATGAAAGCGCTCATAAATTAAGTGTGGGGAAAGTGGGTTTGGAAACGTTTGGTTTGAGAATTGAGTATGTTAGACTTTGTGTGAAAATGTGAAAAATGTTAAGAACATGTTTATTGATGAGCGGATAATTTGTACGCTTTTTGGCATTATTTTTAGTATATTTTTAGTATGATCTAGTTAGTTTTTAGTAATTTTTATTAGTTTTTAGCTAAAATTCACTTTTCTGGACTTTACTATGAGTTTGTGTGTTTTTCTGTGATTTCAGGTATTTTCTGGCTGAAATTGAGGGACCTGAGCAAAAATCTGATCCAGAGACTAAAAAGGACTGCAGATGCTGTTGGATTCTGACCTCCCTGCACTCGAAGTGGATTTTCTGGAGCTACAGAAGCCCAATTGGCGCGCTCTCAACGGCGTTGGAAAGTAGACATCTTGGGCTTTCCAGCAATATATGATAGTCCATACTTTGCCCAAGATTTGATGGCCCAAACCGGCGTTCAAAGTCACCTACAGAAATTCCAGCGTTAAACGCCGGAACTGGCACCTAAATGGGAGTTAAACGCCTAAACTGGCATAAAAGCTGGCGTTTAACTCCAAGAAGAGTCTCTACACGAAAATGCTTCATTGCTCAGCCCAAGCACACACCAAGTGGGCCCGGAAGTGGATTTCTATGACATTTACTCATCTTTGTACACCTTAGGCTACTAGTTTTCTATAAGTAGGACCTTTTACTATTGTATTTTCATCTTGGTTCTTCTGGTTCCCTCTCTGGGGCCGAAACCAATGATCACTCTTGTTCTTATGTATTTTCAACGGTGGAGTTTCTACACACCATAGATTAAGGTGTGGAGCTCTGCTGTACCTCAAGTATTAATGCAATTACTATTGTTCTTCTATTCAATTCTGCTTGTTCTTGTTCCAAGATATCACTTGTTCTTCAACTTGATGAATGTGATGATCCGTGACACTCATCATCATTCTCACTCATGAACAAAGTGACTGACAACCACTCTTGTTCTACAAGCATACGAGGCTCTAGTGTTTATCTCTTGGATTCTTTAACCGGAATCTTCGTGGTATAGGCGAGAACTGATGGCGGCATTCAAGAGAATCCGGAAGGTCTAACCTTGTCTGTGGTATTCTGAGTAGGATTCAATGATTGAATGACTGTGACGTGCTTCAAACTCCTAGCAGGCGGGGCGTTAGTGACAGACGCAAAAGAATCGCTGGATTCTATTCCGGCCTGACCGAGAACCGACAGCTGATTAGCCATATGCTGTGACAGAGCATAGGAACATTTTCACTGAGAGGATGGGAGGTAGCCACTGACAACGGTGAAACCCTTGCATAAGCTTGCCATGGAAAGGAGTAAGAAGGATTGGATGAAGACTGTAGGAAAGCAGAGAGACGGAAGGGAAGGCATCTTCATACGCTTATCTGAAGCTCTCACCAATGATATACATAAGTATCTCTATCTTTATCTTTATGCTTTATTCGTTTATCACTATACCCATTTGAGTCTGCCTGACTGAGATTTACAAGGTGACCATAGCTTGCTTCATACCAACAATCTCCGTGGGATCGACCCTTACTCGCGTAAGGTTTATTACTTGGACGACCCAGTGCACTTGCTGGTTAGTTGTGCGAAGTTGTGTTTATGCCATGGTATTGAGCACCAAGTTTTTGGATTCATTACCGGGGATTATTTGAGTTGTGAAAAGTAGTGATCACAATTTCGTGCACCATTTATGCATTCAAAACCTTAATCATATGCATTAAAAAAATTATTAAGAAAAAAAGAAAAAAAGAGCAGAAAAATAAAAAGGGGACAAAATGCCCCAAAGTAAATGGCAATAGCAATGCATATGTACTATACTCAAAACTTGGAATGCATAAATATGTAGTAAACGCAGTTAATGGGTAGTTATTGATTTTATATTACATGGATTGTCCTAAGTTAGGTGAAAAGTTTATGTTAATTAAGGATTCAGATTTTAGTCCACTTGGCCAAATACAATCCTACCTTGACCCTAACCCCATTACAACCCTTAAAAGACCTCTTGATTTGTGTATTGGTGCATTAAATTTTTTGTCGATTGTTAGATGAAAAGCAAGCTATAGAAAGCAAGATTAGTAGAGAATTGAGAGAATTGACCCTAGACACTTGAGAGTTAGAATGATATACACTACCATTAAGGGTTCAGTGCTTAATTCTATGTTCTCTGCTTTCATGAGCTATCCTCTTCTTGCAAGTTATTTTTACTTCATTTTTGTAATTTGAATTAGTGAAATCCAGTTCATATCTGTTCTTGAAAGATTTATTTACTTTTTCACCAAGTAGGTAGAATCATTTTAGCATGTAGTTGCATTCATATAGATTGGTTGCATTTCATACATCCTACCATTCTGTCTTCACTCCTTTATAGCTTCTCTTGAGCTTAGCATGAGGACTGCTAATGTTTAAGTGTGGGGAGGTTGATAAACCACTATTTTATTATTCATATTGTATTTAATTGTGTGGTTTTATCAAGTCTTCGCCCACTTATTCATATGATTTGCATGTATTTACAATTCCTTCCTAAAAATATTCTATGATTGAAAACTTGCTTCCTAAAGACCTTTTAGTTATATATTTTTATTTTTCTTCATACTATTCGATGCCGTGATCTGTGTGCTAAGTATTTCAGGCTTCATAGGGCAGGAATGGCATAAGGAATGAAGAAGAAGCGTGCAAATGTGGAAGGAACACAAGGAATTGAGAAGATGACCAGCGAGAAGTCACGCGGTCGCATGGCTCATGCGACCGCGCGAAAAAGAAATCACAGTGACGCGCTCGCGTGCCTGACGCAATCGCGCGGATTGGAAGCTGCACGAACGACGTGAATGCGTGGACGACGCGCACGCATGGTATAAAAAATGCTGAGTGACGCGAACGCGTGACGTGCACAATCTGTAGAATTACAGAAGTCGCTGGCACAGATTCTGGGCCGCATTTTAACCCAGTTCTCGGCCCAGAAAACACAGATTAGAGGCTGGGAGTGGAGCAGAATCAATCATTCAATCATTACTCACAATTTTAGGTTTTAGATGTAGTTTTTAGAGAGAGAGGTTCTCTCCTCTCTCTTGGGATTTAGGATTAGGATTCCTCTTAAAGGATTTAGGATTTCAACTCTTCATCAGGTTCAATATTCCTTTTACTGTATATTTTCTCTTTTACTTTCAGATGCTTTAATGCTTGTATTACTTATGTTGCCTATTTGGCTTATGAACCTTTCATGTTAGGATTTTCTTAATTAATATAATTTGAGGTATTTCAGACTCATGATTGCTTTCTTCTATTTATGATTTATTTTCCCTTTTGGCTTTGGTTGATTAATTGGTAACTCTTGAGTTGTCAAACTTATCGTGATTGATAATTGATATATTTGTTGATTAATTTAGATTCCTATAACTCTAGTCTTTCCTTAAGGAGTTGACTAGGACTTTAGGTGTTAAATTAATTTGTCCACTTAACTGACCTTCATAGTTAGAGGTTAACTTAGTGGGAGCAAAAGTACAATTCTCATCACCATTGATAAGGATAACTAGGATAGGATTTCCAGTTTTCATACCTTGCCAAGAGATCTCTTAGTTATTAATTTATTAATTCTCTGCAATCTATTTCTCTTGTTCAAAACCTTTTCAAACCCAAAAACACTGTTTTCCATAACCAATAGTAAAACACACTTCCCTACAGTTCCTTGAGAAGATGACTCAAGGTTTGAATACTTCGGTTTATAAATTTTATTGAGTTTGTTACTTGTAACAACCAAAACGTTTATAAGAAAGGTTGATTGTTTGGTTTAGAAACTATACTTGCAACGAGAATTTATTATAACTTCTAAACCATCGATCTTCAGTTCTTCACCCGCCACACCCAGCTTTTTCCTTTCTCCCCTCCACTGTGCCATCGATGTTAAGCGTCATCCAAATGGTGAAAAAAGATGCAAGAACCATTGAATCATTCACCTAGAGAAGACTACTCTGCACTTTTTTCTTTTTGAACATAAACTACTCTATCCTTCAATAAGAAAATATATGCACCGTTCCCAATATGGGTTGGGAAGCCCATAACAATGTACAACTCAATTTATAGCAAAAATGTTGGTTGCGCTATAATTTTTTCTGGTCCAGTGGCAACTGTGTTTGCCTTGTGACTAAATTGTTGATATATGAAATTTGTAGGGGAGGGGGATATGGATGTGTATGCTTTAGGGTATAATTTTACCAAAAAAAAACTCATACTAGCTGCCATGCGATAGAAAGAAATATTTCATTGGATCGAAATAATTAGTTGAAGTGGTAAATTACGGTGCCTCTTAATGGATGAAAAACCCTTAAATGTTTGTCTGAGTGCCTAGTGTAAGAACTGGCCAATCCATCTAACGAAGAAAAAAAAGGATTTGTGACATCTATAATCTTTTAAAAATGAATTTAAATCCTCTAAAGTTTGAATTTTATTTTAGAGAGTAAAGTGTGATCTTCTACCCTTGAATATTTTCTTTCATATTTATTCTTGGTTCCACCTATGAAATAAATGGTGAGAGATCACACTTTACTCTTTAAAGTAAAATTCAAACTTTAAAGGATCCAAATCCTTTAAAAATATAGATGACGATAGTTAATTAAAATACGCATCATATTCATATCAATTTAATTAAAAGCACTTCATTTTATTCATACTAGCGTGATCATTCATGCAATTGTATGGAATTCATGTATTTTTAAAACTTTTAAATAAAAGAATATTAAGATATAAGTAAAATATGTTGGATAAAAATATATGTTGTATTAATATTTTGATAACAAAAACATTATCACTATGTTAAAATAAAATAATAGAATATAACAATCATTCAGTATGTTAATTAATATTGTAACATATTTCTTAAGATAACAAAATATAATGGATATTTTTAAACACAAAAAAATGTCCAATACAGATATAGTTTATTACTATGTATAAAATTGAAAATATGAATTGTCAGATAGTTATAAATAAGAAAACAAAATATCTGCAACACAATCCAAGATATAATCTAAAACATGTGTCAAATAGAGTAATAGATAAGGAAAAGTCTAGGGGATCAGTAACTTTATTAAATTTTAGCCAGCATGTAACCAGCAAAAGAAAAGTGAGTAATTCCACACCATTAGATAAAATCTCACACCATTAAAAACATCATTGATGGCTACTTAATGGCTACAAATCAGTAAAGTTGCTGGCTCCCTATCACTCCTCTAATAGATAAAAAGGCTATCTTTTATAGGATCTAAAATCTTTCAATCAACAACTCTATGTGCTGATTCGGTAGGAAGGCCAGTTTCAGGATAATGTTGTCCCTTCTTTTTAACTTATACTGTTTATAGCATTCTTTCCATTCAACCCCGAACTTCCATTCTCTATTTCTTCCTCCACTTTTTCGTAGGTAGAAAAAGAATATATTCTTACCTACGCGGGAAGGTGGACCAGTAATCTTCCAGACCGAACTATGTCCAAAGGGTTTAAGATATTGATGAGCGGATAATTTATACGCTTTTTGGCATTATTTTTAGTATGTTTTTAGTATGTTTTAGTTAGTTTTTATTATATTTTTATTAGTTTTTAGTTAAAATTCACTTTTCTGGACTTTACTATGAGTTTATGTGTTTTTCTGTGATTTCAGGTATTTTCTGGCTGAAATTGAGGGACTTGAGCAAAAATCTGATTCAGAGACTGAAGAGGACTGCAGATGCTGTTGGATTCTGACCTCCCTGTACTCGAAGTGGATTTTCTGGAGCTACAGAAGCTCAATTGGCGCGCTCTCAACGGCGTTGGAAAGTAGACATCCTGGGCTTTCCAACAATGTATAATAGTCTATACTTTACCCGAGATTTGATGGCCCAAACCGGCGTTCCAAATCAGCTCAAGAATGCCCGGCGTTAAACGCTGGAACTGGCACAAGAATGGGAGTTAAACGCCCAAACTGGCACAAAAGCTGGCATTTAACTCCAAGAAGAGTCTCTACACGAAAATGCTTGAATGCTCAGCCTAAGCACACACCAAGTGGGCCCGGAAGTGGATTTTTATGTCATTTACTCATCTTTGTAAACCTTAAGCTACTAGTTCTCTATAAGTAGGACCTTTTACTATTGTATTTTCATCTTTAGATCTTTGAATCTTTTGATCACATTTTGGGAGGCTGGCCATTCGGCCATGCCTAGACCTTGTTCTTATGTATTTTCAACGGTGGAGTTTCTACACACCATAGATTAAGGTGTGGAGCTTTGCTGTACCTCGAGTATTAATGCAATTACTATTGTTGTTCTATTCAATTCAGCTTGTTCTTATTCCAAGATATTCATTCGCACTCAAGAACTTGATGAATGTGATGATTATGTGACGCTCATCATCATTCTCACTTATGAACGCGTGCCTGACAACCACTCCCGTTCTACAAGCAAACAAGGCTTGAATGTTTATCTCTTGGATTCTTTAGTCAGAATCTTCGTGGTATAAGCTAGAATTGATGGTGGCATTCAAGAGAATCCGGAAGGTCTAAACCTTGTCTGTGGTATTCTGAGTAGGATTCAATGATTGAATGACTGTGACGAGCTTCAAACTCCTGAAGGCTGGGCGTTAGTGACAGACGCAAAAGAATCAATGGATTCTATTCCAACCTGATTGAGAACCGACAGATGATTAGCCGTGCCGTGACAGGGTGCGTTGAACATTTTCACTGAGTGGACGGGATTGTAGCCACTGACAACGGTGATGCCCAACATACAGCTTGCCATGGAAAGGAGTAAGAAGGATTGGATGAAGACAGTAGGAAAGTAGAGAGACGGAAGGGACAAAGCATCTTCATACGCTTATCTGAAATTTCCACCAATGAATTACATAAGTATCTCTATCTTTATCTTTATGTTTTATTCATCATTCATAACCATTTGAGTTTGCCTGACTAAGATTTACAAGGTGACCATAGCTTGCTTCATACCAACAATCCCCGTGGGATCGACCCTTACTCGCGTAAGGTTTATTACTTGGACGACCCAGTGCACTTGCTGGTTAGTTGTGCGAAGTTGTGTTTATACCATGGTATTGAGCACCAAGTTTTTGGATTCATTACCGGGGATTATTTGAGTTGTGAAAAGTAGTGATCACAATTTCGTGCACCAAGTTTTTGGCGCCGTTGCCTGGGATTGTTTTGAGTATGGACAACTGACGGTTCATCTTGTTGCTTAGATTAGGTATTTTTTAGAGTTCTTAAGAATGAATTCTAGTGTTTCAAGGTGATGTTCTTATCATCACCAAAGCTGATTGATTCTCATCAATTTAGCTCTTGAATGTAATGTCCTGCTGAAGCTTGGCTAGCCATGTCTAATTTCTTTAGACTAAAGCTTTAGACTAACATTGCATGATTCCTGGAATTCTCATTAAGAATTTTGATATCTTTATTTTCTTCTTCCACTTAATTTTCGAAAAATCCAAAAAAATTACAAAATCATAAAAACCAAAAATATTGTAAGTTTCTTGTTGAGTCTAGTGTCTCATTTTAAGTTTGGTGTCAATTGCATGTTTCTGTTCTTCTTGCATTCATTCATGTGTCTTAAGAGATCTTCAAGATGTTCTTGATGATTTCCTTGCTTTGATCTTTGAATTCTCTTGACTTGAGTGTTTTGTTATATGCATTCTCATTTTGTTAGTGTCAGTAGTATACAAACTGCTAAGTTTGGTGTCTTGCATGCATTGTTATTTGATTTTAGTTGCATTTTGATTATTCCTCATTATTAAAAATCCAAAAATATTTTTAATTTGTGTCTTTTCAAGTCAATAATACAGAGAATTGAAGATTCAGAACATACAGCAGAGGAATTACACAGAAAAAGCTGGGCGTTCAAAACGCCCAGTGAAGAAGGCAAACTGGCGTTTAAACGCCAGCCAGGGTGCATGGTTGGGCGTTTAACACCCAAAAGGGTAGTGCTTTGGGCGTTAAACGCCAGAATGTGCACCATTTTGGGCGTTTAATGCCAGGATGGCACAAGAGGAAAGATTTTGTTTTTAATGCAAATTTTTTTTCAAGTTTTCAAATTTTTTCAAAATCAAATCTTTTTCAAATCAAATCTTTTCAATCATATGTTTTCAAAATCAATTTCTTTCCTTTTTCAAAAATACTTGCTATCAATTAATGATTTGATTCAACATTTCAAGTATGTTGCCTTTTCTATTGAGAAAGGTTTAATGCTTGAATCATATCTTTTCTTGATTAGCCAAGTCATTAATTTTTAAAATCAAATCTTTTTAAATTGTTTTTCAAATCATATCTTTTCAATCATATCTTCTTAAAACCATAACTTTTCAATCATATCTTTTTAATTTCTAATTTCAGAATCTTTTTCAAAAATCACTTGATTTCTTTTCCACTCTTGGTTTTCGAAAATCAATTACTATTTTTTTCAAAATGTTTTTAAAATCTTTTACTTTGTTTTTGAAAATTTCTTCCCCTCTTCTCACATCCTTCTATTTATGGACTAACACTATTCCTCAATGAACAATTCGAACTCCATCTCTCTTGATAAGTTCGAATTCTTCTACTTCTTCCTTATATTTTTCTTTTCCTCTGACACCTCAAGGAATCTCTATACTGTGACATAGAGGATTCCATATTTTCTTGTTCTCTTCTCTTTTATATGAGCAGGAGCAAAGACAAAAGTATTCTTGTTGAGGCTGACCCTGAACCTGAAAGGACCTTGAAGCGAAAGCTAAGAGAAGCTAAGGCACAACTCTCTGTAGAGGACCAAACAGAAATCTTCAAAGAAGAAGAACCCATGGCAGCCGAAAACAACAACAATGCCAACAATGCAAGGAAGGTGCTGGGTGACTTTACTGCACCTACTCCCGACTTCTATGGGAGAAGCATCTCTATCCCTGCCATTGGAGCAAACAACTTTGAGCTTAAGCCTCAATTAGTTTCTCTAATGCAACAGAATTGCAAGTTCCATGGACTTCCACTGGAAGATCCTCATCAGTTTTTAGCTGAATTCTTGCAAATCTGTGACACTGTCAAGACTAATGGGGTTGACCCTGAGGTCTACAGACTTATGCTATTCCCTTTTGCTGTAAGAGACAGAGCTAGGATATGGTTGGACTCACAACCTAAAGAAAGCCTGAACTCTTGGGAAAAGCTAGTCAATGCTTTCTTGGCAAAGTTCTTTCCACCTCAAAAATTGAGTAAGCTTAGAGTGGAAGTCCAAACCTTTAGACAGAAGGAAGGAGAATCCCTCTATGAAGCTTGGGAAAGATACAAACAATTAATCAGAAAGTGTCCCTCTGATATGCTTTCTGAATGGAGCATCATAGGTATTTTCTATGATGGTCTGTCTGAACTGTCCAATATGTCTTTGGATAGCTCTGCTGGAGGATCTCTTCATCTGAAGAAGACGCCTACAGAAGCTCAAGAACTAATTGAAATGGTTGCAAATAACCAATTCATGTACACTTCTGAAAAGAATCCTGTGAACAATGGGACAAATCAGAAGAAAGGAATTCTTGAGATTGATACTCTGAATGCCATATTGGCTCAGAACAAAATATTGACTCAGCAAGTCAATTTGATTTCTCAAAGTCTGGCTGGAATGCAAAATGCACCAGGCAGTACTAAGGATGCTTCATCTGAAGAAGAAGCTTATGATCCTGAGAACCCTTCAATGGAAGAGGTGAACTACATGGGAGAACCCTATGGAAACACCTATAATTCTTCATGGAGAAATCATCCAAATTTCTCATGGAAGGATCAACAAAAACCTCAACAAGGTTTCAACAATAATAATGGTGGAAGAAACAGGTTTAGCAATGGCAAGCCTTTTCCATCATCTTCTCAGCAACAGACAGAGAATTCTAAGCAGAACCACTCTGACTTAGCAACCATGGTCTCTGATCTAATCAAAACCACTCAAAGTTTCATGACTGAAACAAGGTCCTCCATTAGGAATTTGGAGGCACAAGTGGGATAGCTGAGCAAGAAAATAACTGAATTCCCTCCTAGTACTCTTCCAAGCAATACAGAAGAAAATCCAAAAGGAGAGTGCAAGGCCATAAACATGGCCGAATTTGGAGAGGAGGGAGAGGCAGTGAACGCCACTGAGGAAGACCTCAATGGACGTCCACTGGCCTCCAATGAGTTCCCTAATGAGGAACCATGGGAATCTGAGGCTCACACTGAGACCATAGAGATTCCAATGGATTTACTTCTGCCATTCATGAGCTCTGATGAGTATTCTTCCTTTGAAGAGGATGAATATGTCACTGAAGAGCAAGTTGCTAAATACCTTGGAGCAATCATGAAGCTAAATGACAAGTTATTTGGTAATGAGACTTGGGAGAATGAACCTCCTTTGCTCACCAAAGAACTGGATGACTTGTCTAGTCAGAAATTACCTCAAAAGAGACAAGATCCTGGAAAATTTTCAATACCTTGTACCATAGGCACCATGACCTTTAAGAAGGCTCTGTGTGACTTAGGGTCAAGTGTAAACCTCATGCCTCTCTCTGTAATGGAGAAGCTAGGGATCTTTGAGGTACAAGCTGCAAGAATCTCACTAGAGATGGTAGACAACTCAAGAAAACAAGCTTATGGACTTGTAGAGGATGTTCTGGTAAAGGTTGAAGACCATTACATCCCTGCTGATTTCATAGTCCTAGAGACTAGGAAGTGCATGGATGAATCCATCATCCTTGGCAGACCCTTCCTAGCCACAGCAAAGGCTGTGATTGATGTGGACAGAGGAGAATTGATCATTCAAGTGAATGAAGAGTCCTTTGTGTTTAAGGCTCAAGGATATCCTCTGTAACCATGGATAGGGAGCATGAAGAGCTTCTTTCAAAACAGAGTCAAACAGAGCCCCCACAGTCAAATTCTAAGTTTGGTGTTGGGAGGCCACAACCAAATTCTAAGTTTGGTGTTGAACCCCCACATTCAAACTCTAAGTTTAGTGTTGGGAGGTTCCAACATTGCTCTGAGTATCTGTGAGGCTCCATGAGAGCCCACTGTCAAGCTATTGACATTAAAGAAGCGCTTGTTGGGAGGCAACCCAATGTTATATTTTATCTATTTTCCTTTATTATTTTATGTTTTCTGTAGGTTGATGATCATGAGAAGTCACAAAATCAGTTGAAAAAGCAAAAACAGAATAAAAAATAGAAAGAAAAACAACACACCCTGGAGGAGAACTTGCTGGCGTTTAAACGCCAGTGAAGCTAGCAAATGGGCGTTTAACGCCCAGTATGGCACCATTCTGGGCATTTAACGCCAGAAAGGGGCACCAGACTGGCGTTAAACGCCAGGAAAGGGCAAGAAGTTGGCGTTAAACGCCAGAAATGGGCACCAGCCCGGCGTTTAACGCCAGAATTGGCACAGAGAGCAATTTTGCTCGCCACTTGGTGCAGGGATGACTTTTTCTTGACACCTCAAGATCTGTGGACCCCACAGGATCACCACCTACCCCACCACCCTCTCTCTTCTTCTTCACCCATTCACCAATAACCTCAACACCTCTTCCCCAAAAACCCCTCACCTATCAAATCCCATCTTTCTCTTCACCACTCACATCCATCCTTCATAAAACCCCACCTACCTCAACATTCAAATTCAAACCACGTTCCCTCCCAAACCCACCCTCCCATAACCGAACCCTACCCCTCTCTCCACCCCTATATAAACCCATCTTCACTCCCTCATTTTCACACACCCTAAACACTACTTCTCCCCCTTTGGCCGAACCACAAAGCCATCTCCATCTCCTCTATTCCTTCTTCTTCTACTCTCTTCTTTCTTCTTTTGCTCGAGGACGAGCAAACCTTTTAAGTTTGGTGTGGTAAAAGCATTGCTTTTTATTTTTCCATAACCATTTATGGCAACCAAGGCCGGAGAAACCTCTAGAAAGAGGAAAGGGAAGGCAAGAGCTTTCACCTCCGAGTCATGGGAGATGGAGAGATTCATCTCAAGGGTGCATCAAGACCACTTCTATGAAGTTGTGGCCTTGAAGAAGGTGATCCCCGAGGTCCCTTTCAAACTCAAAAAAAGTGAATATCCGGAGATTCGACATGAGATCCGAAGAAGAGGTTGGGAAGTTCTTACCAACCCTATTCAACAAGTCGGAATCTTAATGGTTCAAGAGTTCTATGCCAATGCATGGATCACCAAGAACCATGATCAAAGTGTGAACCCGGACCCAAAGAATTGGCTTACAATGGTTCGGGGGAAATGCTTAGATTTTAGTCCGGAAAATGTAAGGTTGGCATTCAACTTGCCCATGATGCAAGGAGATGAACACCCTTACACTAGAAGGGTCAACTTTGATCAAAGGTTGGACCAAGTCCTCATAGACATTTGTGAAGAGGGTGCTCAATGGAAGAGAGATTCAAGAGGGAAGCCGGTTCAATTGAGAAGGCATGACCTCAAGCCCGTAGCTAGGGGATGGTTGGAGTTTATCCAACGCTCAATCATTTCCACTAGCAACCGGTCCGAAGTTACTGTAGACCGGGCCATCATGATTCATAGCATCATGATTGGAGAAGAAGTAGAAGTTTATGAGGTTATAGCCCAAGAACTTTATAAGGTGGCGGACAAGTCCTCTACCTTGGCAAGGTTAGCCTTTCCTCATCTCATTTGTCACCTCTGTTATTCAGTTGGAATTGACATTGAGGGAGACATCCCCATTGATGAGGACAAGCCCATCACTAAGAAAAGGATGGAGCAAACAAGAGATCCCACTCATCATGAAATCCCTGAGATGCCTCAAGGGATGCACTTTCCTCCACAAAACTATTGGGAGCAATCAACACCTCCCTAGGAGAATTGAGTTCCAACATGGGACAACTAAGGGTGGAGCACCAAGAACATTCCATCCTCCTCCATGAATTGGAGAAGATCAAAGAATCATGAGAGAGGAGCAACAAGGCAAGGAAGAGACATTGAGGAGCTCAAGCACTCCATAAATCTTCAAGAGGAAGAACAAGCCGCCATCACTAAGGTGGACCCGTTCTTTAATCTCCTTGTCCTTCATTTTCCTGTTTTTCAAAAATCTATGCTTTTGTTTATCTATGTTTGTGTCTTATGATCATTAGTGTCTTAGTGTCTATGCCTTAAAGTTATGAATGTCCTATGAATCCATCACCTTTCTTAAATGAAAATGTTCTTAATTGGAAAAGAGAAGAATTGCATGAATTTTGAATTTTATAACAGATTAATTTTTTGATGTGGAGGCAATACTTTTGTTTCTGAATGTATGCTTAAACAGTGCATATGTCTTTTGAATTTGTGGTTCATGAATGTTGGCTCTTGAAAGAATGATGAAAAAGGAGATATGTTACTGAGGATCTGAAAAATCATAAAAATGATTCTTGAAGCAAGAAAAAGCAGTGAATACAAAAAAAAAAGAAGCGAAAAAAAAGGAAAAAAACGAAAAAAAAGGGGAGAAAGAGAAAAAAAGAAAAAGAAGAAATAAAGTTGTGATCCAAGGCAAAAAGAGTGTGCTTAAGAACCCTGGACACCTCTAATTGGGGACTCTAGCAAAGCTGAGTCACAATCTGAAAAGGTTCACCCAATTATGTGTCTGTGGCATGTATGTATCCGGTGGTAATACTGGAAGATAGAGTGCTTTGGGCCACGGCCAAGACTCATAAAGTAGCTGTGTTCAAGAATCATCATACTTAACTAGGAGAATCAATAACAATATCTGGATTCTGAGTTCCTATAGAAGCCAATCATTCTGAATTTCAAAGGATAGAGTGAGATGCCAAAACTGTTCAGAGGCAAAAAGCTAAAAGCCCCGCTCATCTAATTAAATACTGATCTTCATAGATGTTTTTGGAATTCATTGCATATTCTCTTCTCTTTATCTTATTTGATTTTCAGTTGCTTGGGGACAAGCAACAATTTAAGTTTGGTGTTGTGATGAGCGGATAATTTATACGTTTTTGGCATTGTTTTTAGTATGTTTTTAGTATGTTTTAGTTAGTTTTTATTATATTTTTATTAGTTTTTAGTTAAAATTCACTTTTCTAGACTTTACTATGAGTTTGTGTGTTTTTCTATGATTTCAGGTATTTTCTGGCTGAAATTGAGGGACTTGAGCAAAAATCTGATTCAGAGACTGAAAAGGACTGCAGATGCTGTTGGATTCTGACCTCCCTGTACTCGAAGTAGATTTTCTGGAGCTATAGAAGCCCAATTGACGCGCTCTCAACGGCGTTGGAAATTAGACATCCTAGGCTTTCCAGCAGTATATAATAGTCCATACTTTGCCCGAGATTTGATGGCCCAAACCGGCGTTCCAAATCAGCTCAAGAATGCCCGGCGTTAAACGCCGAAACTGGCACAAGAATGGGAGTTAAACGCCCAAACTGGCACAAAAGCTGGCGTTTAACTCCAAGAGATCTCTACACGAAAATGCTTCAATGCTCAGCCCAAGCACACACCAAGTGGGCCCGAAAGTGGATTTTTATGTCATTTACTCATCTTTGTAAACCTTAAGCTACTAGTTCTCTATAAGTAGGACCTTTTGCTATTGTATTTTCATCTTTAGATCTTTGAATCTTTTGATCACGTTTTGGGAGGCTGGCCATTCGGCCATGCCTAGACCTTGTTCTTATGTATTTTCAACGGTGGAGTTTCTACACACCATAGATTAAGGTGTGGAGCTCTGCTGTACCTCGAGTATTAATGCAATTACTATTGTTGTTCTATTCAATTCAGCTTGTTCTTATTCCAAGATATTCATTCGCACTCAAGAATTTGATGAATGTGATGATTATGTGACGCTCATCATCATTCTCACTTATGAACGCGTGCCTGACAACCACTCCCGTTCTACAAGCAAACAAGGCTTGAATGTTTATCTCTTGGATTCTTTAATCGGAATCTTCGTGGTATAAGCTAGAATTGATGGTGGCATTCAAGAGAATCCGGAAGGTTGGTGCACGAAATTGTGATCACTACTTTTTAATACACAAAACAATCCCCGGTAATGGCTCCAAAGACTTGGTGCTCAATACCATGGCATAAACACAACTTCGCACAACTAACCAGCAAGTGCACTGGGTCGTCCAAGTAATAAACCTTACGCGAGTAAGGGTCGATCCCACGGAGATTGTTGCTATGAAGCAAGCTATGGTCACCTTGTAAATCTCAGTCAGGTAGACTCAAATGGGTATGGTGATAAACGAATAAAGTATAAAGATAAAGATAGAGATACTTATGTATATCATTGGTGAGAGCTTCAGATAAGCGTCTGAAGATGCCTTTCCCTTCCGTCTCTCTGCTTTCCTACTGTCTTCATCCAATCCTTCTTACTCCTTTCCATGGCAAGCTTATGCAAGGGTTTCACCGTTGTCAGTGGCTACCTCCCATCCTCTCATTGGAAATGTTCAACGCACCCTGTCACGGCACGGCTATCCATCTGTCGGTTCTCAATCAGGCCGGAATAGAATCCAGTGATTCTTTTGCGTCTGTCACTAACGCCCCGCCTTCAGGAGTTTGAAGCACGTCACAGTCATTCAATCATTGAATCCTACTCAGAATACCACAGACAAGGTTAGACCTTCCGGATTCTCTTGAATGCCGCCATCAGTTCTCGCCTATACCACGAAGATTT
This sequence comes from Arachis stenosperma, assembly GCF_014773155.1. Lineage (NCBI taxonomy): Eukaryota > Viridiplantae > Streptophyta > Magnoliopsida > Fabales > Fabaceae > Arachis > Arachis stenosperma. The sequence goes on along the minus strand of NC_080386.1, from coordinate 97,991,615 downwards.
CGGTTAAAGAATCCAAGAGATATTCACTAGAGCCTCGTATGCTTGTAGAACAAGAGTGGTTGTCAGTCACTTTGTTCATAAGTGAGAATGATGATGAGTGTCACTGATCATCACATTCATCAAGTTGAAGAACAAGTGATATCTTGGACAAAGAACAAGCGGAATTGAATAGAAGAACAATAGTAATTGCATTAATACTTGAGGTACAGCAGAGCTCCACACCTTAATCTATGGTGTGTAGAAACTCCACCGTTGAAAATACATAAGAACAAGGTCTAGGCATGGCCGAATGGCCAGCCTCCCAAAGAGGGTTCAATCATAAAAACATGATCAAAAGATATAAATACAATAGTAAAAGGTCCTATATATAGAAAACTAGTAGCCTAGGGTGTACAGGGATGAGTAAATGACATAAAAATCCACTTCCGGGCCCACTTGGTGTGTGCTTGGGCTGAGCAAATGAAGCATTTTCGTGTAGAGACTCCTCTTGGAGTTAAACGCCAGCTTTTATGCCAGTTTGGTCGTTTAACTCCCATTTGGGTGCCAGTTCCGGCGTTTAACGCTGGAATTTCTTGAGGTGACTTTGAACGCCAGTTTGGGCCATCAAATCTTGGACAAAGTATGGACTATCATATATTGCTGGAAAGCGCAGGATGTCTACTTTCCAACGCCGTTGAGAGCGCGCCAATTGGGCTTCTGTAGCTCCAGAAAAGCCACTTCGAGTGCAGGGAGGTCAGAATCCAACAGCATCTGCAGTCCTTTTGAGTCTCTGGATCAGATTTTTGCTCAGATCTCTCAATTTCAGCCAGAAAATACCTGAAATCACAGAAAAACACATAAACTCATAGTAAAGTCCAGAAAAGTGAATTTTAACTAAAAACTAATAAAAATATAATAAAAACTAACTAGATCATACTAAAAACATACTAAAAATAATGCCAAAAAGCGTACAAATTATCCGCTCATCACAACACCAAACTTAATTTGTTGCTTGTCCCCAAGCAACTGAAGATCAAATAAGATAAAAAGAAGAGAATATGCAATGAACTCCAAAAACATCTATGAAGATCAGTATTAATTAGATGAGCGGGGCTTTTAGCTTTTTGCCTCTGAATAGTTTTGGCATCTCACTTTATCCTTTGGAATTCAGAATGATTGGCCTCTTTAGGAACTCAGAATCCAGATAGTGTTATTGATTCTCCTAGTTAAGTACGATGATTCTTGAACACAGCTACTTATTGAGTCTTGGCTGTGGCCCAAAGCACTCTGTCTTCCAGTATTACCACCGGATACATACATGCCACAGACACATAATTGGGTGAACCTTTTCAGATTGTGACTCAGCTTTGCTAAAGTCCCCAATTAGAGGTGTCCAGGGTTCTTAAGCACACTCTTATTGCCTTGGATCACAACTTTATTTCTTTCTTTTTTCTTTCTTTTTCTTTCTTTTTCTCTTTTTTTTTTGGTTTTTTTTTGTATTCACTGCTTTTTCTTGCTTCAAGAATCATTTTTATGATTTTTCAGATCCTCAGTAACATGTCTCCTTTTTCATCATTCTTTCAAGAGCCAATATTCATGAACCACAAATTCAAAAGACATATGCACTGTTCAAGCATACATTCAGAGAACAAAAGTGTTGCCACCACATCAAAATAATTAAACTGTTATAAAATTCAAAATTCATACAATTCTTTTCTTTTTCAATTAAGAAAAGTTTTTAAGAAAGGTGATGGATTCATAGGACATTCATAACTTTAAGGCATAGACACTAAGACTCTAATGATCATAAGACACAAACATGGATAACATAAGCATGAAAATTCGAAAAACAGAAAATTAAAGAACAAGGAGATTAAAGAACGGGTCCACCTTAGTGATGGCGGCTTGTTCTTCCTCTTGAAGGTCTTATGGAGTGCTTGAGCTCCTCAATGTCTCTTCCTTGTCTTTGTTGCTCCTCTCTCATGATTCTTTGATCTTCTCTAATTTCATGGAGGAGAATGGAGTGCTCTTGGTGCTCCACCCTTAGTTGTCCCATGTTGGAACTCAATTCTCCTAGGGAGGTGTTTACTTGCTCCCAATAGTCTTGTGGAGGAAAGTGCATCCCTTGAGGTATCTCAGGGATCTCATGATGAGAGGGATCTCTTGTTTGCTCCATCCTTTTCTTGGTGATGGGCTTGTCCTCATCAATGGGGGTATCTCCTTCTATGTCAACTCCAACTGAATAACAGAGGTGACAAATAAGATGAGGAAAGGCTAGCCTTGCCAAGGTGGAAGACTTGTCCGCCACTTTATAGAGTTCTTGGGCTATAACCTCATGAACTTCCACTTCTTCTCCAATCATGATGGCCCGGTCTAGAGTAACTTCGGACCGGTTGCTAGTGGGAATGATTGAGCGTTGGATAAACTCCAACCATCCTCTAGCCACGGGTTTGAGGTCATGCCTTCTTAATTGAACCGGCTTGCCTCTTGAATCTCTCTTCCATTGTGCGCCCTCTTCACATATGACTGTGAGGACTTGGTCCAACCTTTGATCAAAGTTGACCCTTCTAATGTAAGGATGTTCATCTCCTTGCATCATGGGCAAGTTGAATGCTAACCTTACCTTTTCTGGACTAAAATCCAAGTATTTCCCCCGAACCATAGTAAGATAGTTCTTTGGATCCGGGTTCACACTTTGATCATGGTTCTTGGTGATCCATGCATTGGCATAGAACTCTTGAACCATCAAGATTCCGACTTGTTGAATGGGGTTGGTAAGCACTTCCCAACCTCTTCTTCGGATCTCATGGCGGATCTCCGGATATTCACCCTTTTTGAGTGAAAAGGGGACCTCGGGGATCACCTTCTTCAAGGCCACAACTTCATAGAAGTGGTCTTGATGCACCCTTGAGATGAATCTATCCATCTCCCATGACTCGGAGGTGGAAGCTTTTGCCTTCCCTTTCCTCTTTCTAGAGGTTTCTCCGGCCTTGGATGCCATAAATGGTTATGGAAAAACAAAAAGCAATGCTTTTACCACACCAAACTTAAAAGGTTTGCTCGTCCTCGAGCAAAAGAAGAAAGAAGAGAGTAGAAGAAGAAGAAATGAGGGAGAAGGAGATGGCTTATGTATTCGGCCAAGGAGGGGGGAAGTGTTGTTTAGGTTGTGTGAAAATGAAGGAGTGAAGAAGGGTATTTTTAGGAGAGGGGGGATGGGGTTCGGCCATTATGGGTGGGTTTGGGAGGTTAAAGTGGTTTGAATTTGAAAGGTGAGGTTGGTGGGGTTTTATGAAGGATGGATGTGAGTGGTGAAGAGAAAGATGGGATCCTGTGGGGTCCACAGATCCTGTGGTGTCAAGGAAAAGTCATCCCTGCACCAAATGTTGCTCAAAATCACGTTTTGAGCCATTTCTGGCGTTAAACGCCGGCCTGATGCCCATTCCTGGCATTTAACGCCAGGTTCTTGCCCTTTTCTGGCGTTTAACGCCAGTCTGGTGCCCCTTTCTGGCGTTAAACGCCCAGAATGGTGCCAGACTGGGCGTTAAACGCCCAACTGCTAGCCTCACTGGCGTTTAAACGCCAGTGAATTCTTCCTCCAGGGTGTGCTGTTTTTCTTCCTGTTTTTCATTCTGTTTTTGCTTTTTCAATGGATTTTGTGACTTCTTATGATCATCAACCTACAAAAATCATAAAATAACAAAAGAAATAGATAAAATATAATCATTGGGTTGCCTCCCAACAAGCGCTTCTTTAATGTCAGTAGCTTGACAGAGGGCTCTCATGGAGCCTCACAGATACTCAGAGCAATGTTGGAACCTCCCAACACCAAACTTAGAGTTTGAATGTGGGGGTTCAACACCAAACTTAGAGTTTGGTTGTGGCCTCCCAACACCAAACTTAGAGTTTGACTGTGGGGGCTCTGTTTGTCTCTGATTTGAGAGAAGCTCTTCATGCTTCTTCTCCATGGTGACAGAGGGGTATCCTTGAGCCTTAAACACAAAGGATTCTTCATTCACTTGAATGATCAGTTCCCCTCCATCAACATCAATCACAGCCTTTGCTGTGGCTAGGAAGGGTCTGCCAAGGATGATGGATTCATCCATGCACTTCCTGGTCTCTTGGACTATGAAATCAGTAGGGATGTAATGGTCTTCAACTTTTACCAAAACGTTCTCTACAAGTCCATGAGCTTGTTTTCTTGAGTTGTCTGCCATCTCTAGTGAGATTCTTGCAGCTTGTACCTCAAAGATCCCTAGCTTCTCCATTACAGAGAGAGGCATGAGGTTCACACTTGACCCTAAGTCACACAGAGCCTTCTTGAAGGTCATGGTGCCTATGGTACAAGGTATTGAAAACTTTCCAGGATCTTGTCTCTTTTGAGGTAATTTCTGCCTAGACAAGTCATCCAGTTCTTTGGTGAGCAAAGGAGGTTCATCCTCCCAAGTCTCATTTCCAAATAACTTGTCATTTAGCTTCATGATTGCTCCAAGGTATTTAGCAACTTGCTCTTCAGTGACATATTCATCCTCTTCAGAGGAAGAATACTCATCAGAGCTCATGAAAGGCAGAAGTAGGTCCAATGGAATCTCTATGGTCTCATTTTGAGCCTCAGATTCCCATGGTTCCTCATTGGGGAACTCAGTGGAGGTCAGTGCACGCCCATTGAGGTCTTCCTCAGTGGCGTCTACTTCCTCTCTTCCCTCTCTAGATTCGGCCATGGTTATGGCTTTGCACTCTCCTTTTGGATTTTCTTCTGTATTGCTTGGGAGAGTACTAGGAGGGAGTTCAGTAACTTTCTTGCTCAGCTGTCCCACTTGTGCTTCCAAATTCCTAATGGAAGACCTTGTTTCAGTCATGAAACTTTGAGTGGTTATGATTAGATCAGAGACCATGGTTGCTAAGTCAGAGGGGTTCTGCTTAGAATTCTCTGTCTGTTGCTGAGAAGATGATGGAAAAGGCTTGCCATTGCTAAACCTGTTTCTTCCACCATTGTTGTTGTTGAAACCTTGTTGAGGTTTCTCTTGATTCTTCCATGAGAAATTTGGGTAATTTCTCCATGAATAATTATAGGTGTTTCCATAGGGTTCTCCTAGGTAATTCACCTCTTCCATTGAAGGGTTCTCAGGATCATAAGCTTCTTCTTCAGATGAAGCATCCTTAGTACTGCTTGGTGCATTTTGCATTCCAGACAGACTTTGAGAAATCAAATTAACTTGTTGAGTTAATATCTTGTTCTGAGCCAAAATGGCATTCAGAGCATCAATCTCAAGAACTCCTTTCTTCTGACTTGTCCCATTGTTCACAGGATTCCTTTCAGAAGTGTACATGAATTGATTATTTGCAACCATTTCAATGAGTTCCTGAGCCTCTGTAGGCGTCTTCTTCAGATGAAGAGATCCTCCAGCAGAGCTATCCAAAGACATCTTGGATAGTTCAGAGAGACCATCATAGAAAATACCTATGATGCTCCATTCAGAAAGCATGTCTGAAGGACATTTTCTGATTAATTGTTTGTATCTTTCCCAAGCTTCATAGAGGGATTCACCATCCTTCTGTCTGAAGGTTTGGACTTCCACTCTAAGCTTACTCAATTTTTGAGGTGGAAAGAATTTTGCCAAGAAGGCATTGACTAGCTTTTCCCAAGAGTCCAGGCTTTCTTTAGGTTGAGAGTCCAACTATATTCTAGCTCTGTCTCTTACAGCAAAAGGGAATAGCATCAGTCTGTAGACCTCAGGGTCAACCCCATTAGTCTTGACTGTGTCACAGATTTGCAAGAATTCAGCTAAAAACTGATGAGGATCTTCCATTGGAAGTCCATGGAACTTGCAATTCTGTTGCATTAGAGAAACTAATTGAGGCTTAAGCTCAAAGTTGTTTGCTCCAATGGCAGGGATAGAGATGCTTCTCCTATAGAAGTTGGGAGTAGGTGCAGTAAAGTCACCCAGCACCTTCCTTGCATTGTTGGCATTGTTGTTGTTTTCGGCTGCCATGTCTTCTTCTTCTTTGAAGAATTCGGTTAGGTCCTCTACAGAAAGTTGTGCCTTAGCTTCTCTTAACTTTCGCTTCAAGGTCCTTTCAGGTTCAGGGTCAGCTTCAACAATAATGCCTTTGTCTTTGTTCCTGCTCATATGAAAGAGAAGAGAACAAGAAAATATGGAATCCTCTATGTCACAGTATAGAGATTCCTTGAGGTGTCAGAGGAAAAGAAAAATAGAAGAAAGAAGAAGGAGAATTCGAACTTGATTAGATAGAGTTCGAATTGTGCATTAAGAAGGAGTAGTACTCCATAAATAGAAGGATGTGGGAAGAGGGGAAGTAATTTTCGAAAATTAAGTAAAAGGTTTTGAAAACATTTTGAAAAATTGATTGATAATTTTCGAAAATTCAAAGTGAAAAAAGAAATCAAGTGATTTTTGAAAAAGATTTTGAAATTAGAAATTAAAAAGATTTGATTGAAAATTATTTTGAAAAAGATGTGGTTAAGAAGATATGATTGGTAAAAAAAAAAAGTGATTGAGAAGATATGATTTGAAAAACATTTAAAAAGATTTGATTTGAAAACAATTTTAAAAGATATGATTTGAAAACAATTTTAAAAAGATTTGATTTTAAAAATTGATGACTTGCCTAACAAGAAAAGATATGATTCAAACATTAAACCTTTCTCAACAGAAAAGGCAACAATCTTGAGATGTTCAATCAAATCATTAATTGTTAGTAAGTATCTTTGAAAAAGGAAAGAAATTGATTTTGAAAATATTTGATTGAAAAGATATGATTTGAAAAAGATTTGATTTTGAAAAACTTTGAAAACTTGAAAAAAAATTGATTTTGAAAATAAAATCCTCCCCTTGTGCCATCTTGGCGTTAAACGCCCAGAATGGTATCCATTCTGGCGTTTAACGCCCAAAATGCACCCTTTTTGAGCGTTAAACGCCCAACCAGGTACCCTGGCTGGCGTTTAAACGCCAGTCTGTCCTTCTTCACTGGGCATTTTTGAATGCCCAGCTTTTTCTGTGTGATTCCTCTGCAGTATGTTCTGAATTTTCAATTCTTTGTATTATTGACTTGAAAAGACACAAATAAAAAATATTTTTGGATTTTTTAATAATCAAAATGCAACAAGAATCAAATAACAATGCATGCAAGACACCAAACTTAGCAGTTTGTATACTACTGACACTATATGAGACACATAAACACTCAAGTCAAAAGAATTCAAAGATCAGAGTAAGAAATCATCAAGAATTACTTGAAGATCCTTAAGACACATGAATGAATGCATGCAATTGACACCAAAATTAAGATGAGACACTAGACTCAAGCAAGAAACATCAAATATTTTTGGTTTTTATGATTTTGTGAATTTTTTTTTTGTGATTTTCGAAAATTAAGTGGAAAAAGATATCAAAATTCTTAATGAGAATTCCAGGAATCAGTGCAATGCTAGTCTAAGACTCCGGTCCAGGAATTAGACATGGCTTCACAGCCAGCCAAGCTTTCAAAGAAAGCTTCGGTCCAAAACACTAGACATGGCCAGAGGCCAGCCAAGCCTTAGCAGATCACTGCTCCAAAAGCAAGATTGATAAAAAATCGACAAGCTTCTGTGATGATAAGTTGAAACCTCGGTCCAATGAGATTAGACATGGCTTCTCAGCCAGCCAGATTTCAACAAATCATCATGAAACTCTAGAATTCATCTTCAAGAATTTCGAAAAAAATAAATGCCTAATCTAAGCAACAAGATGAACCGTCAGTTGTCCATACACGAACAATCCCCGGCAACGGCGCCAAAAACTTGGTGCTGTTGCCGGATCAAAACATGGCACTGTTATTGCAGGGAACAAATGCGAAACCGTAGTTAGGACACTTAAGTCCCCGGCAACGGCGCCAAAAACTTGGTGCACGAAATTGTGATCACTACTTTTTAATACACAAAACAATCCCCGGTAATGGCTCCAAAGACTTGGTGCTCAATACCATGGCATAAACACAACTTCGCACAACTAACCAGCAAGTGCACTGGGTCGTCCAAGTAATAAACCTTACGCGAGTAAGGGTCGATCCCACGGAGATTGTTGCTATGAAGCAAGCTATGGTCACCTTGTAAATCTCAGTCAGGTAGACTCAAATGGGTATGGTGATAAACGAATAAAGTATAAAGATAAAGATAGAGATACTTATGTATATCATTGGTGAGAGCTTCAGATAAGCGTCTGAAGATGCCTTTCCCTTCCGTCTCTCTGCTTTCCTACTGTCTTCATCCAATCCTTCTTACTCCTTTCCATGGCAAGCTTATGCAAGGGTTTCACCGTTGTCAGTGGCTACCTCCCATCCTCTCATTGGAAATGTTCAACGCACCCTGTCACGGCACGGCTATCCATCTGTCGGTTCTCAATCAGGCTGGAATAGAATCCAGTGATTCTTTTGCGTCTGTCACTAACGCCCCGCCTTCAGGAGTTTGAAGCACGTCACAGTCATTCAATCATTGAATCCTACTCAGAATACCACAGACAAGGTTAGACCTTCCGGATTCTCTTGAATGCCGCCATCAGTTCTCGCCTATACCACGAAGATTCCGGTTAAAGAATCCAAGAGATATTCACTAGAGCCTCGTATGCTTGTAGAACAAGAGTGGTTGTCAGTCACTTTGTTCATAAGTGAGAATGATGATGAGTGTCACTGATCATCACATTCATCAAGTTGAAGAACAAGTGATATCTTGGACAAAGAACAAGCGGAATTGAATAGAAGAACAATAGTAATTGCATTAATACTTGAGGTACAGCAGAGCTCCACACCTTAATCTATGGTGTGTAGAAACTCCACCGTTGAAAATACATAAGAACAAGGTCTAGGCATGGCCGAATGGCCAGCCTCCCAAAGAGGGTTCAATCATAAAAACATGATCAAAAGATATAAATACAATAGTAAAAGGTCCTATATATAGAAAACTAGTAGCCTAGGGTATACAGGGATGAGTAAATGACATAAAAATCCACTTCCGGGCCCACTTGGTGTGTGCTTCGGCTGAGCAAATGAAGCATTTTCGTGTAGAGACTCCTCTTGGAGTTAAACGCCAGCTTTTATGCCAGTTTGGGCGTTTAACTCCCATTTGGGTGCCAGTTCCGGCGTTTAACGCTGGAATTTCTTGAGGTGACTTTGAACGCCGGTTTGGGCCATCAAATCTTGGGCAAAGTATGGACTATCATATATTGCTGGAAAGCCCAGGATGTCTACTTTCCAACGCCGTTGAAAGCGCGCCAATTGGGCCTCTGTAGCACCAGAAAATCCACTTCGAGTGCAGGGAGGTCAGAATCCAACAGCATCTGCAGTCCTTTTGAGTCTCTGGATCAGATTTTTGCTCAGATCCCTCAATTTCAGCCAGAAAATACCTGAAATCACAGAAAAACACACAAACTCATAGTAAAGTCCAGAAAAGTGAATTTTAACTAAAAACTAATAAAAATATAATAAAAACTAACTAGATCATACTAAAAACATACTAAAAATAATGCCAAAAAGCGTACAAATTATCCGCTCATCAAAGGTCTAAACCTTGTCTGTGGTATTCTGAGTAGGATTCAATGATTGAATGACTGTGACGAGCTTCAAACTCCTGAAGGCTGGGCGTTAGTGACAGATGCAAAAGAATCAATGGATTCTATTCCAACCTGATTGAGAACTGACAGATGATTAGCCGTGCCGTGACAGGGTGCGTTGAACATTTTCACTGAGAGGACGGGATTGTAGCCACTGACAACGGTGATGCCCAACATACAGCTTGCCATGGAAAGGAGTAAGAAGGATTGGATGAAGACAGTAGGAAAGTAGAGAGACGGAAGGGACAAAGCATCTTCATACGCTTATCTGAAATTCCCACCAATGAATTACATAAGTATCTCTATCTTTATCTTTATGTTTTATTCATCATTCATAACCATTTGAGTTTGCCTGACTAAGATTTACAAGGTGACCATAGCTTGCTTCATACCAACAATCTCCGTGGGATCGACCCTTACTCGCGTAAGGTTTATTACTTGGACGACCCAGTGCACTTGCTGGTTAGTTGTGCGAAGTTGTGTTTATACCATGGTATTGAGCACCAAGTTTTTGGATTCATTACCGGAGATTATTTGAGTTGCAAAAAGTAGTGATCACAATTTCGTGCACCAGATATGCAGCAAAATTATAGGACAGATACTGCAATGAATGATTTATAGTTACGGTCTAAGGAGAGTTTTGCTATATAATCAATAAGAAATACACAACCAATATTTCACAAGTTTGTTAAAAAAAGGAATAACTTCTTTAAGATCAACTTGCCAATCTAGATGCACTCAAGTCCGAACGTGTCATGGCCTTCTTATAATAATCATAAAGAGTGTATCTGGTTTAGCATATTTAAACATCTTAGTCACCACAGTAAATTATACCTCTATGTACCACGATATTAAAATTCAAGACATAAGAGAAAAAAATTGCATGTAACATTATCCATTGTCAGATAGTTCTCTTGTTTCATTACTTTCTTCACTGATGAATGGCTTGCACGAGACAAATCTATTGGATAATGAGGATCAACCCCTTCCATTGTGTCATTTTCATCATCATCTGACGAGAACTCATCATCAGATGGTTTGACCCAAACAACACCATCACATCAGGTGATGAAGGATCACCATTCTTGTTATACTTTTATATGGAATACTCTACATATGTTGTCAAGTATTTCTTGGTCTATTCAGTTAGCCACATAAAAATTATGATCGAGGAGAACTTGAATTAGTTGGTTCATGCGATTCCAAAGTAAAATGAAAAAGATTCCAAACTCACATACCTAAATTACATAGTTGTCCCTCTATTGACAAAATAGAAAAGTATAAGTTGCTCAAAGGAGTCGTCAGTTATAAGCAGCTACTCATGTTTTTGTTTCAGCTCTAGCACCAAACAATTATCCAACTCATCAATCACGTAGAAGGTTAACCCTAATTCATTTCCATAAGTTGATACAAAACTCAATGGAAGAACTCTCTCACCCTATATTTGATGTTATTTCTAAAATTAATTCACGTCTAACAAAGCCTATTTAAAATGCATCATATAATATTACATAATATATTTGGTTATCTGCCGGTTGAAAAGCCAAAATATGAAAATCCTTTCTTTTCCTTTGTTCAAGTGTTGTTGCGTTGCTACAAACCTCCTGACAGCACAGAATGGTATCATTATAGGTTAGAGTCACCATGATAGTTATTTTAAAATATGGTAAATGGAATACACATTTTTCATACTGATGTGATACCTATTTATACAAACTAAAACGTTTGAACAACTACATAAACACAACCAAAATCTAAGACCGACCCGTTTTAAGAAAAGAACCAAGTATCTAGGTATACAAAAAACATAAACTAATTATTGAACATTATAAACTTGTCCTGAAAGCTTGACTCCTCACTCACTACTTATTTTTAACAATAGCAAATACCACTAAAAATACCACCACTTTTTAGTTAGATGCCTCTGAAATTCAAACATTCATCTAGAAATCAACAACATTAAATATAATAGAAAATGTAACTTATTACACTATTCTTTTTCTAATAATTGTTAATTCTTCCAACTAAAGTCCAAGAAACCAACTTATAAAACTGCTATACAACACATTTTAGAAATTCTGAAAACTTATGAATTCTGACCTAGATAAAAATGAAAAGATAATAAAATTGAATTAGAACATGAGAAATAATTGACAAAGCATTTAAGAAAAATCATAGATGACATAACATGAAATTTCACATGACATAAATATTTTGACAATTTAATGTGAAGGACAGTCAATAAAAAGGTAAATCACACTTCAACAAAATCCAAATTTCACTGAAGAAAACTAACCTAAACCTCAAGGTAAGAAATAAAATTACGAAGATAGAGGGTTTTCTGAAGTTTATTTTGAAAATAAGGAAAAATATTAACCATAATAATATAACCCATACCGTGAAGAGATTAAGTTAACCTTATTTTTCAGGAGGTGTTGTAATGCTGATTGTATCACAACAAAATTTTAGTCTGTACTATTTTTTCTTCTATAAATAGTTGTACCTTAAATATTGCTTTCAAAGTATAGAGATAGAAGAGTCAACGATCTTGTTGTTGCACCATTTCTTTCTTCTTTTTTCTCAAATCATTCATCGCCTTTGTTTTTATTTTTTTTTAAAGAAAGAGGATATGCATGATAAAACCAAAACAAGTTTTTTATGACAAAACTAAAGTGAATATAATCAGCTTCCTTTATTCACGATTTACTCATCTTGTTCTCTTTATGAGTTTACTGTTTACGATAATTAATTCCAAGAGCTTTGGTTAAAAAGGGATAAAATAGTTACGTATGAAACCTAGGTAAGTTTGTTCAAATTGAGGAATTTTCTACTAATGTTCATGAAGGATGTAGAAGGCTTAGAGAAGTGGGGTTGAATCTATGGCCTTCTTTTGCTTTAATGAATTAACCCTTTAACATCAAACTTTCACTTAAAATCTGTTTGAACTGTGAAGTGGAAATTTTATGAGACAATTTCATTTTGTCTCACAAATATCAGAAAACAAAACTTAGAGAAAGATAAGAAAGATGACACAAGCATGTATCTTGGTTCAATTTCCTTGTGCAATGCAACATATATCTAGTCTCCACCACAACAGTTGTGGAATTTCCACTATAGTTAAAGTATTACATACACCAATTTCTTAGGATTCACTCAATCCTTTCTCTCTCAAGTTCTTACCTAACTTGACTTGGTTATGCTAATACCTAACTCTTCACTCCAAGTACTAGCGCAACTTAGAAAGGGGCACCTCACAGGTACAAGATACAAGTCACATGAAACAACCTAAAGAATTCTGAAATCACTCTAGGCTTTTCTCTCAAGTGTGTCACTCAGCCTTTTGTCACTCATAGGCTTTTTCTTGGATTCTCACTTTCAGCCTTTTACCTCTCAAGAAATTACAGAAAGATATATGTTTAAAATGAGATACAAATTTTAAAACATGAAGGAGATTAATGCATAAACAGCCTCTGTTGCTATAAGTTGAACCGGATTCAACTGACTCTGATTAAGTTCTTCATCTTGGCGGAATGCTTCTTTTACTAGAAAACACTGTCCAAAGTTGATAAACTCTGCAGAGAAGCTCTTCAGAACAAACTCAAAATCTGGTTCTCTCTCCTTATCTTGCCATCCAAAAATTTTTTCCTTTTGTACCTTGTGCAGGATCGCAGATAGGGTTTCTCCCCAAGTCAACTTCTTGGACTTTGAGCTTTGATAATACATCCCTTTACTTTCTTCAATCAACCCCTAAATTAGGGATTTCAATTCTAATTTTCTTGCTTGACCGAGGTCAACTAAGCAGCAAAGGATTATTGTTCAGTGGTAAGCTCTAAATCCACACCATTAACAATGTGCTTTGGCTCCAAGTAACTTTGTGGACCATTGATTTATAGCAGCATAGATCAGAGATTTCTTTCTCCATTTATCCCAAAATGGTATCGCAGAAAGTTGGAAAAGAAGCGAAGAAAATAAATTGTATGCAAATGGAAATAAATCGCCTTTAACTTCTGACTAAGCTTAGCTTATTTTGATTTGGGTGATTAGACATTTGCTTTTGTGATTTACCTTTCTCTTTCTTTCTTCTCTGGTGAATGAACAAGGAAGAAGCTTTCTCTCTCTCTCTTTTCATGTTTCTGACCGAAGTAAGGTTATGAAAGATGGCTTTGGAAGGCTTCCACTTGAGTGATGCAACTTGGGCTGGATTTGCTTCACTTACCTCTCAGCCCATGTGATTTCTTTGTTATTTCTTTTGGACTTAGTTTGAGCACTTTTGTATACTTCAGCAGCTTCTGTTTCTTTGTTTCATTTAGATTGGGCTGCTCTAATCATTTGAACTTACCACACTAATCAAACACATTCAAAACTAATTGGGTGTTTAATCTAATACATTAATGTTTGTCATCCTCAATTAAGTTAGTAAATTTCTTAACTTAACAATCTCTCCCTTGATGACAAACATAATTGTGACATTGATCAATTGATTTGAATTTTAATAAAGTTAAGGCACTTCTCTTTAGCTGATGCTACATGCTTCTGACTTGCTCCCCCTTTTCTTTCCAAGAGTTATTCCCCCTGAATTTGTGCTCTTCTTTTATTTCCTGTTTACATATTCACATAGAAAACACAACAATATACCATATACAGTGTGTTGTCCATGGATGAAGCATGCAGCAAGTTTTCAAACAATTTCAATATTTCATGAAACAGAGCCCAATAATGTATAAAAACAGCAAGAATTCAGCCCAAAATAGAACAAAATATAACAGAGCAACAAAACAGAACATACATACATACACCATAATACATACATACACCATAATACTAATACTACTACTACTCCCCCTTTTGTCATCAAGGGAGGAAATACAACCAATATTAAACCTGTAGCAAGTAGTTAAGGCACGGTCTAGATAATGAGAGAACTAAAAGCAACATAAACAGTGGTTAGTCAGTTTACAGTCATCCGAGACAAAATAAGTAAGTCCAAGCACAAAATACAATTGTTCCATGAGACAATTATCAAAGGAAAAAAACATAGAAGAGATCATTAAAAAAGACATCCTTAGGCATACGAACCATCTCCCTCCGAGTCAGCAGGTTCTTCAGGGTCAGAGGCCGCATTTTCATCCTCAAGCGTGTTTTCAATGAACTTCATGAGAACTGCCACACTGTCTCTAGACTTTCTGAGGTAGTTTTCATGCTTGGCAGCTAGTTTTTTCTGCTCTTTGCTTAAGGTGATCAGATGGTTGGATTGAGAGGCAAATTTCTGCACCACATTCTTAACCACTCCATATAGAAGTTATTTGTGTCTAGTGGAGGCTGAAGTCCCAGAGGCAGATGGTGGAGAAGATTCTTCTGGTTCATTGTCGTCGTCGTCATCATCATCATCATCAAGAACCACCCTTTCAGTTCGAGTTGGTCCCTTTTTCTACTGTTTCAC
This sequence comes from Arachis stenosperma, assembly GCF_014773155.1. NCBI lineage: Eukaryota > Viridiplantae > Streptophyta > Magnoliopsida > Fabales > Fabaceae > Arachis > Arachis stenosperma. Next base: position 97,976,594 of record NC_080386.1, on the reverse strand, counting down.
TTAACCGTCTCCTTTTAGATACGAGTGTTTATTTTCATATGTCTCATATGACAATTCAACACCAAAATATTCAAAAATACAGGTTAAGAACATATCATAAGGAAGAGTTTTATCTTTCTCACTTCTAATACAATCAAACATATATCTTACCATTAGGTATGCAAAAGAAATTTCAGTTTTTGTGAGAATACCATACAAACCAAGGTATTATAGAAAGACACTCTTTGATATGAACCACTCTGAGGAAGGATGAAATGGTTCACTATGCGATGGAACTGAGTACGAGTGTGACCAAGAGCTTTGTGAGTTAGTTGGAGTGATTCCATCAATCAAAGAGATGTGTTCACACACATAGGCCAGAGCATCATTGTAAAAGAGACCTTCCCTATCATTCCACTTACCAGAGGTGTAGACCACTGCTCCAACATCAGTATATTTTAGAGACTCACTAATGGTTTCTTCATTCAGAACTATGTCATAACCTTTTACATAAGAATGAACACTGCCCTCATGATAAGTCATTTTTGCATAAAACTCCTTGACTAAAGTAGGGTAAACTGGTTTTTTAATTTTAAAAGTATGGTTCCAGTCCAAAAATTTAAAATTTTCAACAAAAACAAAATCTTTCTTTTTCAAATTTGGTAAGTCAATAAAAAAAGTGGGACATATGGTACGATGACCAATAACACCTTTATAGAAATCATTGTTCATGGCAGATCAAAAACGATGAGGATTATAGTTTGAGTGGGAGGTCATGAAGTATGATTTGTGTACAAAAGAATCAATGGAAGGCTCTTTAACAGATTTGAGAGGAATGCGAGGATTTCCTCTTTGAGGGCGAGAAGGAGCAAACCTAGGTTTGGGTCTTGTAGGTTCAGGAGCAGGTTCTTCTGTAGTAGGGCGCTTCCCTTTTGAAGTGCTAGGCTTGGAAGGAGCGCTGGGAGGTGCGGTTGGCTTGGACGAAGATGGAAACCTTGAAAGGTTTTTCGTACGAGCCATAGGATCCGTGCGAGAAGGAGAGGTAGGAGGAGAAGGAGAAGGTGTAAAGGTCTGGTCTCGGGAGCGAGTAGAGGGTCTTGGCTTCTTTGGAAGTTTTAGGATTTTTGCCCTTGGACTCTTTTGGATCACGATTTTCTCCCTCATTGGAGTGAACCCAGGTTTTGAATGAAACAAAACACTAATGGTAGTGAGGAGGAACCGAAGAGGTGGAGGAAGGAGTTATCAAAAAAGAAGTTTGGTAACTGCACCAAGAAAAGATGTTTCTTGAAACATGCAACTACATCACCTATGACTAGACCTTGAAAAGACTTGACATCATGAAAAATGTGATTTAAAAAAAATTAAATATTTAAAGAATAAACAAAAGGTGATTTAAAAGGAGATTTTTCACTAAATGACAAAGCACAAAATAACACATGGATGATGTAACACTCATTGGGCCCAGAGATGGTGGAATTTAAGAAAACATATTAGACCACTGTAATTTTGAACTGAAGGGTTGGCCCAGAAGATTCAGATTGTGCAAATGAGCCAGAAAATGATATTTAGAGAGATGGTTCTTCACTTGCCCAGAATTCTCTCATTCACACCTGAGAGACAAAAACTTCAACAAAAACATCAGTAATGCGCAAATAACAAATATGGACTTAAAATCCCTAAATTAGTCCTAAGCTTGCAAAATCTGTGTTCAACTAGAGGTTTAGTAAAAATATGTGCTAATTGATCTTCTGATTTAATAAATTGAATGCTAATATTCTCTTTTAAAACATGTTCTCTTATTGAGTGAAATCTCACCTTAATATGTTTAGTTCTAGAGTGCGAAATCAGATTTTTGAAAATATTTATGGCACTCATATTGTCACATAACAGGAAAATATTTTCAGCATTTAATTTATAATCAGCAAGTTGGGTTTTCAACCAAATAAGCTGAAAGTAACATGAAGAAGCCACTATATACTTAGCCTCTGCATGGAATAAACTGCTTCTTACTTGACCAAACGTTTAAGGACTTCCCAAGAAAACAGCATATGTTTGATGTACTCCTTCTATCCACTTTATCTGGGGCAAAGTCTGCATCACAATAACCAACTACAGAAAACTCATCAATCTAATGATACAATAAACCAAAATTGGATGTGCGATGAACATATCTAATGATCCTTTTAACTGCTAAAAGATGTGATTCTTTAGGTTTTGATTGGAATCTTGAACACATTCCAACACTTTACACAATATCGGGCCTAGAGGAAGTTAGGTACATAAGATAACCAATCATTCCTTTATACTTAGTCTCATCAACATCTTTCTCAGTTTTACCCTTTTCTAATTTTGAGTTAGGGTGCATGGGTGTTTCCATGGGTTTGGCATTTTCTATACCAAATTTCTTAACTAGTTCCTTGGCATACTTTCTTGATGAATAAAAATACCATTTTCGGTTTACTTAATTTAAAGCCCAAGGAAAAAATTAGGTTCACCCATCATACTCATGTCAAATTCTCTTATCATGAGTTTTCCAAATTCAGTACAAAAGGTCTCATTTGCTGATCTAAAAATAATTTCATCAACATAAATTTGGACTAAGATGAAAGAATCATTAGAATTTTTGATAAATAGAGTAGTGTCAGTGGTGCCTCTTTGAAATCTATTTTTCAAAAAAAAAAAAGAGCTGAGTCTCTCATACCAAGTCCTAGGAGCTTGTCTCAACCCATAAAGGGATTTTGAGAGTTTGAAAACATGATTAGGAAATCCCTTATTTTCAAAACTAGATGGCTGTGCCACATACACTTTTCTATCTATTACACCATTTAGAAATACACATTTCACATCTATTTGATACGATTTGAAACCACAATGAGAAGCATAGGCTAGAAGTAGCCTTATGGCTTCCATTCGAGCAACAGGGGCAAAGGATTCATCAAAGTCTATCCCTTCCCCTTGATCATATCCTTGCGCCACTAGTCTTGCTTTGTTTCTATCAATGCTTCCATCTTCTCCAAAATTTTTCCTAAATATCCATTTGGTGCCGGTCACTTTCTTGCCATTAGGCTTTGGAACAAGTATCCAAACTTAGTTCTTTTCAAATTCACCAAACTTTTTCTTCATAGCCTTTACCCAAGAAGGGTCCTTTAGAGCTTCATTGAGGTTTTATGGCTCCACTTGAGAGAGAAAACCCAAATTTTTTTGCTTCATTTGCTTTTCTTGTAGAGGAATGTATTTTGACATTATGAGAGACATCCCCAATAACAAATTCCTATGGATAATTCTTTAAAAATTTCCACTCAGGGGGTCTTGTTGACTTAGTAGCAGATTCGGTCACAGTAGGATCCAAAGAATTTGTATTGTCAGAAATTTTGCCAGATTCATGAGACAAAATAGAATTGTCTCCTACAGAATCTCCTACAGGAGTTTTATCAGATTCAGATGGCCCAGAAATTTCTTTCTCTTGATTCTGGAATTCTCCTTCTTTGCCCTGAACTTGATTTCCTGCATCACAGTCTTTCAAGATACTTTGAACCAAGTTAGTGTCACAAAAAATAACGTGTATGGACTCCTCTATAATTCTAGCATCTTGATGATAAACTCTATAGGCTTTTCTAGTTGTGGAATATCATACAAATAAACATTCATATGTCTTTGGATAAAATTTCCCTAGATTTTCTTTGTTATTTAGGACAAAACATTTGCATCCAAAGATATGTAAGTAATTCAAATTTGGTAGGTGGCATTTCCAAAGTTCATAAGGAGTTTTCTTCAAGAATTTTCTTATGATTGTTCTATTCAAAATGTGACAAGCCGTATTCATAGCTTCAACCTAAAGAAATCTTGGAACATTGCTTTCACAAATCATAGCTCTTGTCATTTCTTGAATACTCCAATTTCTTCATTCAACAACACCATTTTGTTATGGTGTTCTTGGACAAGAGAAATTTTGTGATATTCCAATTCCTCACAAAAAGATTCAAACGATTGATTTTGAAATTTAGTTTCATGGTTACTTCTTATAGAAGCTATCTTTAAATCCTTTTCATTTTGAATTTTCTTGCTAAAAATTTCAAAAGCCGAAAAGGCTTCATTTTTATGTGCAAGAAATAAAACCCAACCAAACCTAGTATAGTCATCCACAATTACTAACCCATAATATTTACCACCTAAGCTTTGGGTTCTTATTGGACCAAATAAATCAATATGTAGTGATGAGCGGATAATTTGTACCCTTTTTGGCATTGTTTTTAGTATGTTTTTAATATCTTTTAGTTAGTTTTTATTATATTTTTATTAGTTTTTAGTTAAATTCACTTTTCTGGACTTTACTATGAGTTTGTGTGTTTTTCTATGATTTCAGGTATTTTCTGGCTGAAATTGAGGGACCTGAGCAAAAATCTGATTCAGAGACTGAAAAGGACTGCAGATGCTGTTGGATTCTGACCTCCCTGCACTCGAAGTGGATTTTCTGGAGCTACAGAAGCCCAATTGGCACGCTCTCAACGGCGTTGGAAAGTAGACATCCTGGGCTTTCCAGCAATATATGATAGTCCATACTTTGCCCAAGATTTGATGGCCCAAACCGGCGTTCAAAGTCACCCTCAGGAATTCCAGCGTTAAACGCCGGAACTGGTACCAAAATGGGAGTTAAACGCCCAAACTGGCATAAAAGCTGGCGTTTAACTCCATGAAGAGTCTCTACACGAAAATGCTTCATTGCTCAGCCCAAGCACACACCAAGTGGGCCCGGAAGTGGATTTTTATGTCATTTACTCATCTTTGTACACCTTAGGCTACTAGTTTTCTATAAGTAGGACCTTTTACTATTGTATTAGAATCTGGGTAGCTATCTTTGAGTTTCATGCTATCTTAGATCATTTGGGAGGCTGGCCATTCGGCCATGCCTAGACCTTGTTCATATGTATTTTCAACGGTGGAGTTTCTACACACCATAGATTAAGGTGTGGAGCTCTGCTGTACCTCGAGTATTAATGCAATTACTATTGTTCTTCTATTCAATTCCGCTTGTTCTTTGTCCAAGATATCACTTGTTCTTCAACTTGATGAATGTGATGATCCGTGACACTCATCATCATTCTCACTTATGAACAAAGTGACTGACAACCACTCTGTTCTACAAGCAACAAGGCTCTAGTGTTTATCTCTTGGATTCCTGATACACGATGCATGGTTGATCGCCTGACAACCGAGTGCTCGCCTGACAAACGAGCCAGCCATTCCGTGAGATCAGAGTCTTCGTGGTATAGGCGAGAACTGATGGCGGCATTCAAGAGAATCCGGAAGGTCTAACCTTGTCTGTGGTATTCTGAGTAGGATTCAATGATTGAATGACTGTGACGTGCTTCAAACTCCTAGCAGGCGGGGCGTTAGTGACAGACGCAAAAGAATCACTGGATTCTATTCCGGCCTGACCGAGAACCGACAGCTGATTAGCCATATGCTGTGACAGAGCATAGGAACATTTTCACTGAGAGGATGGGAGGTAGCCACTGACAACGGTGAAACCCTTGCATAAAGCTTGCCATGGAAAGGAGTAAGAAGGATTGGATGAAGACAGTAGGAAAGCAGAGAGACGGAAGGGAAGGCATCTTCATACGCTTATCTGAAGCTCTCACCAATGATATACATAAGTATCTCTATCTTTATCTTTATGTTTTATTCATCATCTATACCCATTCGAGTCTGCCTGACTGAGATTTACAAGGTGACCATAGCTTGCTTCATACCAACAATCTCCGTGGGATCGACCCTTACTCACGTAAGGTATTACTTGGACGACCCAGTGCACTTGCTGGTTAGTTGTGCGAAGTTGTGTTTATGCCATGGTATTGAGCACCAAGTCTTTGGAGCCATTACCGGGGATTGTTTTGTGTAAAAGTAGTGATCACAATTTCGTGCACCAAGTTTTTGGCGCCGTTGCCGGGGATTGTTCTTGAGTATGGACAACTGACGGTTCATCTTGTTGCTTAGATTAGGTATTTTTCTTCAGAGTTCTTAAGAATAAATTCTAGTGTTTCATGATGATCTGTTGAAGTCTGGCTGGCTGAGAAGCCATGTCTAATCTTATTGGACCGAGGTTTTAACTTATCATCACAAGAGCTTGTTGATTTCTATCAATCTTGCTGTTGGAGCAATGATCTGCTAAGGCTTGGCTGGCCATTGGCCATGTCTAGTGTTTTGGACCGAAGCTTTCTTTGAAAGCTTGGCTGGCTGTGAAGCCATGTCTAATTCCTGGACCGGAGTCTTAGACTAACATTGCAATGATTCCTGGAATCCAAATTGAGAATTCTGAAACCTTCATTTTCTATTTTCATCTAATTTTCGAAAAAGCACAAAAAAATTACAAAACCATAAAAACCAAAAAAAAGATTTTATGTTTCTTGTTTGAGTCTAGTGTCTAATCTTAAGTTTGGTGTCTTGCATGCCTTGTTTATATTGATCTTGGTTCTATTTTCAAGTCAATAGTACAGGGAATTGAAGATTCAGAACATGCAGCAGAGGAATTACACAGAAAAAGCTGGGCGTTCAAAACGCCCAGTGAGGAAGGACAGACTGGCGTTTAAACGCCAGCCAGGGTACCTGGTTGGGCGTTTAACGCCCAAAAAGGTAGCATTTTGGGCGTTAAACGCCAGAATGGATACCATTCTGGGCGTTTAACGCCAGGATGGCACAAGGGGGAGGATTTTGTTTTCAAAATCAATTTTTTTTAAGTTTTCAAAGTTTTTCAAAATCAAATCTTTTTCAAATCAAATTTTTTTCAATCAAATGTTTTCAAAATCAATTTCTTTCCTTTTTCAAAGATACTTACTAACAATTAATGATTTGATTGAACATCTCAAGTTTGTTGCCTTTTCTGTTGAGAAAGGTTTAATGTTTGAATCATATCTTTTCTTGTTAGGCAAGTCATTAATTTTTAAAATCAAATCTTTTTAAAATTGTTTCAAATCATATCTTTTCAATCATATCTTTTTAAAACCATAATTTTTCAATCATATCTTTTTCAAACTAGTTTTTAAATCATATCTTTTTAATTTCTAATTTCAAAATCTTTTTCAAAAATTACTTGATTTCTTCTCCACTCTTGATTTTCGAAAATCAATTAGAGTTTTTCAAAAATGTTTTCAAAATATTTCACTTGATTTTCGAAAATTTCTTCCTCTCTTCCCACATCCTTCTATTTATGGAGTATCACTCCTTCTCAATGCACAATTCGAACTCTATCTAATTAAGTTCGAATTCTTCTACCTCTTCTTTCTATTTTTCTGTTCCTCTGACACCTCAAGGAATCTCTATACTGTGACATAGAGGATTCCATATTTTCTTGTTCTCTTCTCTTTCATATGAGCAGGAACAAAGATAAAGGCATTCTTGTTGAAGCTGACCCTGAACCTGAAAGGACCTTGAAGCGAAAGCTAAGAGAAGCTAAAGCACAATTCTCTGTAGAGGACCTGACCGAATTCTTCAAAGAAGAAGAAGACATGGCAGCCGAAAACAACAACAATGCCAACAATGCAAGGAAGGTGCTGGGTGACTTTACTGCACCTACTCCCGACTTCTATGGGAGAAGCATCTCTATCCCTGCCATTGAAGCAAACAACTTTGAGCTTAAGCCTCAATTAGTTTCTCTAATGCAACAGAATTGCAAGTTCCATGGACTTCCATTGGAAGATCCTCATCAGTTTTTAGCTGAGTTCTTGCAAATCTGTGACACAGTCAAAACTAATGGGGTTGACCCTGAGGTCTACAGACTGATGCTATTCCCTTTTTCTGTAAGAGACAGAGCTAGAATATGGTTGGACTCTCAACCTAAAAAAAGCCTGGACTCTTGGAAAAAGCTAGTCAATGCCTTCTTGGCAAAGTTCTTTCCACCTCAAAAATTGAGTAAGCTTAGAGTGGAAGTCCAAACCTTCAGACAGAAGGATGGAGAATCCCTCTATGAAGCTTGGGAAAGATACAAACAATTGATCAGAAAATGTCCATCTGACATGCTTTCTGAATGGAGCATCATAGGTATTTTCTATGATGGTCTCTCTGAACTATCCAAGATGTCTTTGGATAGCTCTGCTGGAGGATCTCTTCATCTGAAGAAGACGCCTACAGAGGCTCAAGAACTCATTGAAATGGTTGCAAATAACCAATTCATGTACACTTCTGAAAGGAATCCTGTGAACAATGGGACAAATCAGAAGAAAAGAGTTCTTGAGATTGATACTCTGAATGCCATATTGGCTCAGAATAAGATATTGACTCAACAAGTCAATTTGATTTCTCAAAGTCTGTCTGGAATGCAAAATGCACCAAGCAGTACTAAGGATGCTTCATCTGAAGAAGAAGCTTATGATCCTGAGAACCCTTCAATGGAAGAGGTGAATTACCTAGGAAAACCCTATGGAAACACCTATAATTCTTCATGGAGAAATCACCCAAATTTCTCATGGAAGAATCAAGAGAAACCTCAACAAGGTTTCAACAACAATAATGGTGGAAGAAACAGGTTTAGCAATGGCAAGCCTTTTCCATCATCTTCTCAGCAACAGACAGAGAATTCTAAGCAGAACCCCTCTGACTTAGCAACCATGGTCTCTGATCTAATCAAAACCACTCAAAGTTTCATGACTGAAACACGATCCTCCATTAGGAATTTGGAGGCACAAGTGGGACAGCTGAGCAAGAGAATTACTGAACTCCCTCCTAGTACTCTCCCAAGTAATACAGAAGAAAATCCAAAAGGAGAGTGCAAAGCCATAACCATGGCCGAATCTGGAGAGGAAGGAGAGGAAGTGGACGCCACTGAGGAAGGCCTCAATGGGCGTGCACTAGCCTCCACAGAGTTCCCTAATGAGGAACCATGGGAATCTGAGGCTCAAAATGAGACCATAGAGATTCCATTGGACCTACTTCTGCCTTTCATGAGCTCTGATGAGTATTCCTCCTCTGAAGAGGATGAGTATGTCACTGAAGAGCAAGTTGCTAAATACCTTGGAGCAATCATGAAGCTAAATGACAAGTTATTTGGAAATGAGACTTGGGAGGATGAACCTCCTTTGCTCACCAAAGAACTGGATGACTTGTCTAGGCAGAAATTACCTCAAAAGAGACAAGATCCTGGGAAGTTTTCAGTACCTTGTACCATAGGCACCATGACCTTCAAGAAGGCTTTGTGTGACTTAGGGTCAAGTGTAAACCTCATGCCTCTCTTTGTAATGGAGAAGCTAGGGATCTTTGAGGTACAAGCTGCAAGAATCTCACTAGAGATGGCAGACAACTCAAGAAAACAAGCTCATGGACTTGTAGAGGATGTATTGGTGAAGATTGAGGACCATTACATCCCTACTGATTTCATAGTCCTAGAGACTGGGAAGTGCATGGATGAATCCATCATCCTTGGCAGACCCTTCCTAGCCACAGCAAAGGCTGTGATTGATGTTGATAGAGGTGAACTGATCATTCAAGTGAATGAAGAATCCTTTGTATTTAAGGCTCAAGGATATCCCTCTGTCACCATGGAGAAGAAGCATGAAGAGCTTCTCTCAAATCAGAGTCAAACAGAGCCCCCACAGTCAAACTCTAAGTTTGGTGTTGAACCCCCACATTCAAACTCTAAGTTTGGTGTTGGGAGGTTCCAACATTGCTCTGAGTATCTGTGAGGCTCCATGAGAGCCCTCTGTCAAGCTACTGACATTAAAGAAGCGCTTGTTGGGAGGCAACCCAATGTTATATTTTATCTATTTCTCTTTGTTATTTTTTGTTATTTTGTAGGTTGATGATCATAAGAAGACACAAAATCAATTGAAAAAGCAAAAACAGAATGAAAAATAGGAAGAAAAACAGCACACCCTGGAGGAAGAACCCACTGGCGTTTAAACGCCAGTGATGCTAGCAGTTGGGCGTTTAACGCCCAGTCTGGCACCATTCTGGGCGTTTAACGCCAGAAAGGGGCACCAGACTGGCGTTAAACGCCAGAAAAGGGCAAGAACCTGGCGTTAAACGCCAGGAATGGGCATCAGCCCGGCGTTTAACGCCAGAAATGGCTCAAAACGTGATTTTGAATGCCATTTGGTGCAGGGATGACTTTTCCTTGACACCACAGGATCTGTGGACCCCACAGGATCCCCACCAACCCACCACTCTCTCTCTTCTTCTTCACCCATTCACCAATCACCCCAATACCTCTTCCCCAAAAACCCTTCACCTATCAAAACCCATCTTTCTCTTCACCACTCACCTCCATCCTCCATAAAACCCCACCTACCTCACCTTTCAAATTCAAACCACTTTCCCTCCCAAACCCACCCATACATGACCGAACCATGAACCCCCCCTCTCCTATATAAACCCTTCTTCACCCCTTCATTTTCACACAACCTAAACACCACTTCTCCCCCTCTTTGGCCGAACACTAAGCCACTCCCTTCTTCCTCATTTCTTCTTCTTCTACTCTCTTCTTTCTTCTTTTGCTCGAGGACGAGCAAACCTTTTAAGTTTGGTGTGGTAAAAGCATTGCTTTTTCGTTTTTCCATAACCATTTATGGCATCCAAGGCCGGAGAAACCTCTAGAAAGAGGAAAGGGAAGGCAAAAGCTTCCACCTCCGAGTCATGGGAGATGGATAGATTCATCTCAAGGGTGCATCAAGACCACTTCTATGAAGTTGTGGCCTTGAAGAAGGTGATCCCCGAGGTCCCTTTTTCACTCAAAAAGGGTGAATATCCGGAGATCCGACATGAGATCCGAAGAAGAGGTTGGGAAGTTCTTACCAACCCCATTCAACAAGTCGGAATCTTGATGGTTCAAGAGTTCTATGCCAATGCATGGATCACCAAGAACCATGATCAAAGTGTGAACCCGGATCCAAAGAATTATCTTACTATGGTTCGGGGGAAATACTTGGATTTTAGTCCGGAAAGTGTAAGGTTGGCGTTCAATTTGCCCATGATGCAAGGGGATGAACATCCTTACACTAGAAGGGTCAACTTTGATCAAAGGTTGGACCAAGTCCTCACAGTCATATGTGAAGAGGGCGCACAATGGAAGAGAGATTCAAGAGGGAAGCCGATTCAATTGAGAAGGCATGACCTCAAACCCGTGGCTAGAGGATGGTTGGAGTTTATCCAACGCTCAATCATTCCCACTAGCAACCGGTCCGAAGTTACTATAGACCGGGCCATCATGATTCATAGCATCATGATTGGAGAAGAAGTGGAAGTTCATGAGGTTATAGCCCAAGAACTCTATAGGGTGGCGGATAAGTCCTCTACCTTAGCAAGGTTAGCCTTTCCTCACCTCATTTGTCACCTCTGTTATTCAGTTGGAGTTGACATAGAGGGAGACATCCCCATTGATGAGGACAAGCCCATCACTAAGAAAAGGATGGAGCAAACAAGAGACCCCTCTCATCATGAGATCCCTGAGATACCTCAAGGGATGCACTTTCCTCCACAAGACTATTGGGAGCAACTAAACACCTCCCTAGGAGAATTGAGTTCCAACATGGGACAACTAAGGGTGGAGCACCAAGAACATTCCATCCTCCTCCATGAAATTAGAGAAGATCAAAGAATCATGAGAGAGGAGCAACAAAGACAAGGAAGAGACATTGAGGAGCTCAAGCACTCCATAAGACCTTCAAGAGGAAGAACAAGCCGCCATCACTAAGGTGGACCCGTTCTTTAATCTCCTTGTTCTTTAATTTTCTGTTTTTCGAATTTTAGTGCTTTATGTTTGTCCATGTTTGTGTCTTATGATCATTAGTGTCTTAGTATCTATGCCTTAAAGTTATGAATGTCCTATGAATCCATCACCTTTCTTGAATAAACAATGTTCTTAATTGAAAAAGATGAGAATTGCATGAATTTTGAATTTTATAACAGTTTAATTATATTGATGTGGTGGCAACACCTTTGTTCTCTAAATGTATGCTTGAACAGTGCATATATCTTTTGAATTTGTGGTTCATGAATGTTGGCTCTTGAAAGAATGATGAAAAAAGAGACATGTTACTGAGGATCTGAAAAATTATAAAAATGATTCTTGAAGCAAGAAAAAGCAGTGAATACAAAAAAAAGGGGCAAGCGAAAAAAAAAACGAAAAAGAAAGAGAAAAAGAAAGAAAAAGAAAGAAATAAAGTTGTGATCCAAGGCAATAAGAGTGTGCTTAAGAACCCTGGACACCTCTAATTGGGGACTTTAGCAAAGCTGAGTCACAATCTGAAAAGGTTCACCCAATTATGTGTCTGTGGCATGTATGTATCCGGTGGTAATATTGGAAGACAGAGTGCTTTGGGCCACAGCCAAGACTCAATAAGTAGCTGTGTTCAAGAATCATCATACTTAATTAGGAGAATCAATAACACTATCTGGATTCTGAGTTCCTAAAGAAGCCAATCATTCTGAGTTCCAAAGGATAGAGTGAGATGCCAAAACTGTTCAGAGGCAAAAAGCTAAAAGTCCCGCTCATCTAATTAATACTGATCTTCATAGATGTTTTTGGAGTTCATTGCATATTCTCTTCTTTTTATCCTATTTGATCTTCAGTTGCTTGGGGACAAGCAACAATTTAAGTTTGGTGTTGTGATGAGCGGATAATTTGTACCCTTTTTGGCATTATTTTTAGTATGTTTTTAATATCTTTTAGTTAGTTTTTATTATATTTTTATTAGTTTTTAGTTAAAATTCACTTTTCTGGACTTTACTATGAGTTTGTGGAGTAAACACCCAACCCGGTCCCTGTCCATTTTCAATTAGGACAACGCGATCCCTCACCAAAAAATTAACCCACACCGGTCCCTGTCTATGCAAAAAATCACTCATCGCGCCCCCTCCCGTGTATCCCCCATCCATAGATGACGGAAAAAGCTTAGGTGTCAGTTACCGGCGCTGATCTGTCAGTTAACCCAGTGTGAAGTGCCAAGGTGGATAAGTGGGAATGGACAGGGGTCAATTTGTCCCCCTGTCCCATTAAAAAACGACGTCGTTGCTAGGTTAATAAGAAGCAAACGTCATTCTCACCCTCATAACCCCCCAAGCCCTAACTCAAATTTACAGAAGAACCAAAACCCCTCAACCTTGTCCGCGTGATAGGAAAGAGAGTGGTGGAAATAGCAAGTGTTGGTGCTGACAAGGGTGCTGACAAGGCCGCCAGGAAGGACTCGGAGGTGAGCTCTAACGCCACACTTGACGGAGTCACTGACGCCGTGTAGTGGAGGAGGCAGCTTGTGTCGGCATTCAGGTTAGTAATGAATTTGGGCATCTAAAACATTATTCTAATCCAATCTGTGTTCCTAAATTGCATGTTAGTGCTTAGTGTTTAGTGGGTTGAAATTGGTTGCCTGGTTGTTTATTTTTATAAATGTTGTGATGCTGTTAACAATGAGATATGTTGATTTGGAATACTTTTGGTTGAGTGATTGATAAAATTCTCTTCTTTTTTATGTAGGTAAAAATTAAAATTGATTTTATACTTGCCCAAGACTCTTGCAGTTTTGGTTTACATCATAATTGTCTACTTGTCTTTGTTTATAAGCAATGCATTGTGGCAGATGGATAACTAATGCCCAATTTTTACATAAAGAATTAAGATAAGATAACTCAACCATTGTAGCTGTGAAGTTGATTTATTAAGTCAAGAGTTGCCATATCTGACTATTCAAACTCTTAAGTCTCCTTTGTCTGCAAGTGCCAGAGATAAGGTTTAAGCCCACTCAGCATGCAACCATCAATTTAACACCTCAACCATTTATATAGTTTAATTCTAAGCAACTTTATTTTTAGATGCTTCAGGGAGAAAATGTTCAGTAAATAATATTACTAATAATAAAGAGAAAGGCAACTGCTTCTTTTGATGAATGGAGTTATCCTCCTATAATCCTATTATATTGCCTGGATTGATTTATAAATTAAGCAGGCCTGTCTCACCTACCTACTTTAAATCATGAAATCTTTAATGAAGATGTGGACATTTATATAGGGGAGAATTTGATTTATTTTATTTCGCATAATGTATGTTGTTGTGATCATAATATTTATTTACTGAATAGATTTTAAACTTCTTTAGTTAATTTGTTAAATAATTGATGTTAATTGTCAGTAGTTTAGATGATTGGCACAGTGATGTTAAACTGTCATGAATTGGATTTTGATTAGTAAAAATAATTTCCAGATGGATGAGCTTGAAGTAGTTCCTGTTTTCTATCATGGAGGAATTTTTAAAAGGAATGCACAGGGCAAATTAGAATATGTTGATGGAAAAGTCAAGAAGTGGCCACCTTTAGACATTGATTTGGTAAACTTCTTTGATTTTGAAACGTTACTGAAGGAGTTGGGTTATAGGGAGTACAAGACTATGTTTTGGTTTGATTGCATGGCACCTGATTTGGAATCCGGCTTACATGTAATGAGGGGTGATACTGAGATAAATGACATGAGGTCTAACAAGATTAAAAACAAGGAGACAAACGAGATTCATATATACTTTGATCACCCGGTTAGTGTGCCAGATGTTGTGGATGAGGAGATGCAAGCTGAGGAGGTTATTATGAGTGACCCATCTTCCTCAGGTGATGGGTATGAAACAATTGAGGACGAGCCATATAAGCCACCTCCTCCAGAATATGAAGAGACTCATAGTAGTGACGATAGTGAGGTACAGAAAAGGAAGGAGAGATTGAAGAAAAAAAAAAGAAGAAAACGGTGTCACCAAGGAAGAGAGCTAGTCAAGGTCCAACTGAGGAGGTGAAGGGTGGACCAGATGGTGCGGTTAAGTCTGGCCCAAATAGAAATTTAAGCAAGGATGGCCCAACAAAAAATAGGGATAAGCCTGGACCAAGTAAAGGTGGTCCATGTTATTCTCCAAAGACATCCAAGAAACGGGCTTCCAAGAGGTATTCTGGTAGGAGGAGGAAACATATTCTAAGGGATGAAAAAACTGGGACAGAAGGGGACTGAAGGTTGCCAGAGAGATAGTTATAGGCAACGAACAAGCTCAGTATGGAAAGCTTCGTGACTATCTGATGGAACTACACAGGAGTAATCCAGGGAGCACAGCTATGATTGATGTTATACCTCAACCAGAGTCGCTGCCACTGTTCGACAAACTGTATATAAGTTTGGATGCATGTAAAAAGGGTTTTATAGCTGGGTGCAGGCCTCTAATCGGGTTGGACGGGTGCTTTCTCAAAGGTTACTATGGTGGACAGCTATTATCTGCAGTGGGGCAAGATGCCAACAACCACTTTTTTGTAATTGCGTATGCTGTGGTTCCGAACGAATGCAAAGACACCTGGGGCTGGTTTTTGTCAGTATTGAAGCAGGATCTGGGGGATTGCACTGAGTTGGGACTGAATTTTATCTCCGATCAACAAAAGGTCAGCTCTAAACCCTGCTAATTAGTTACTTGTGTTGAATGATTATGTATGTTCTACGCTTTGATTTGGCTGGTAATATCTGTTTCATTGAGATAAAACTTTTTTTATTTTTCAGTTTATTAGTTGAGGAATTAATTTTTATGTACTTTGAAGCTACTTTAAAGTAAGAAGGAAAGTTATGGGTGTGTTTGTTGCTGATTCTCAAAAAATTGTTGTGACAACTTGATTTCAGAAACTGGAAATAATTTTAATTAGAAACTACTCTTATTTTTTCATTAGTTTGGTCAGTGTTGTGTGGTGGTTGTGGCATTTGGTGGTTGGAATCCATTAGTGGTGTTTGGAGATTGAAGATAAGCTATCTCTATTTTGGGGTGCTATCAGTGTTGTGTGGTGTTTGGAATCCATTGGTTGTAAGTTTCTGAGTTTTCTTTTTGGCCTTACTTAGGCTTGGAGTTCTGTTTGCAAATATCAAATGTGAAGAGTTTGGGAATGTGCAATTCAAAGATGAAGAGACGAAACAATTGGTTTGGGAATGTGCAAGGTGCACCACACACACTGAATTAGCTGCTTCGATGGAGAAGTTAAAGCGAGTAAGTGTACCAGCATTGGAGTATATGCAAAAATTTGATCCGGCTGTGTGGTGTAAGGCGTACTTTAGTCATGGGCCGAAAGTGGACAATATAACTAATAACATGTGTGAAGTATGGAATGCGAAGATTGTGGAGCATAGGGAAAAGCCTATTCTAAGCATGTGTGAAGGACTGCGGTGCTACATAATGAGAAAGATGGCAACGCACAAGAAGAAGTTGGAGGCTCACATTGGACCACTTGCACCAGTCCAACATAAGAAGTTGGATCAATTTATCAAGCCTAAGAGTCATAAATGGAGAGCTATATGGGCTGGTGATTCGGAAAGAGTCCTCTTTGAGGTTCATTCTCAAAACCATAAAGTGGGTGTCAATCTTCACAAGAGGACATGTACATGCAATGTATGGCAGTTGACTGGTAAGTCTGGTTATATAGTTATTGGATAATTATTTTGTTGTTATAATTTTTGGTTTATCATTATATTTTCATTATCTTTTTCTGATTCTACATCAATTTGTTATTGTACATAGGAATGCCTTGTAGACATGCAGTTGCAGCACTAGCTAAAATGGGTCTTAAGGCTGAGGATTTCGTGCATAAGTGGCTAACTATGGAAGCCATCAGAGCAACTTATTCACATTGCATTAAACCAGTCAACAGTGAAGAGTACTGGACACCTACTAATGCACCAAGGCCACTGCCTCCCTCTATCAAGAGAGCTGCTCATAGACCTAAGATGAAGAGAAGAGCCGATCCAGTTGAAAGAGAGATGAGCACCACCAAGGCGAAGAGGACATTCGTTGTTACTTGCTCTAAGTGTGGCCAAACAGGCCATTACTACAAGACATGTCCGAATGCAGCACAAGATCCCAACTGGAAGCCTATGACTAAAAAGGAGAGACGAGCACAGAAGAAGACAACAACTCAGAAATCATCAACTGATCCAGCAACAAATACTGCTCCAGCCACAAACACTGATCAGGTACAATGTCTTAGCTTTAACAATTGACTTATCCTAAACAATAACTTCCTTACTCTATGTTTGAGAATTGAGGTACAATGGCTGTGTTATGTACTGATTAGGTTTATATATTGCTTGCTTAAGTATGGCTGTGTTATGTACTGATTAGAGTTATATGTTGCTTGCTTGAGAAAGACTGTGTTATGTACAGATTAAGTTTATATGTTGCTTGATTGAGAATGGTTGTGTTATGTACAATGGCTGAGTTTGAGAATTGTCTTTTGTTGCTTGCTTTCTATGATATATTGAATTTTGTCACAGAGCAAAGCCAGAAAAGCTAAGAAGAAACTACCCAAAAATCAGAGAGAAGAAATTTCAGTTTCGCAATCTACACCACCAGTTGAGGAGGTACTTTTTTTTTCCTATTGTTTAAAAAAATAAAACCTGTTTCATCCAACAAATTATTACATCTCAATCCCTTAAAGTTTTCATTCATATAGCTGCTAAACCTAAATTGTTACAGGCTGCAGGAAAAAACTCCAACGACAACCCTCCAACAGTTAGGGAGAAGCAGCAGATTGTTAGGCCTTCAGCTCCATCTTTCGTGCCTCCACCCATACCAGCACCGGGGCCAACCTTATGGTTCAAATCTCAACCTTCCCAAGCCCCAAACCTGATGCCTCACAGCTCACAGCTCCAATCAAATGACTCAATAGCTGGGAAGACTACTCCAGGAACCAGTCATGATGCGATTTCTGAAGAGACGATGGCAGCTGCAAATTCAACTACAGCATCACGACTTCTGAAATTTGTGCCAACACCCGGCTACCGGCCTCCAGGACTTAGGCCTCCTAAGCAGGGGTGACACTTATAATAGGAGTTTAGATATGTGATACTGAGATATGTGATACTGTTATTTTGGTATTTTGAGACTTTAGTTTGAAGGATACAATTATGTCAGCAAATGTTTTGCTGTTATTTTGGTATTTTGGTATTTACAAATGTCTAAGTTTTGATTAGGGTCATGTTGCCTCTGCAATGATATTATCACTATGAACATATGAGTTACATCTTTCTTGACAATATGAATATAATAGTACTTTTTGCTATGCTTTACAAGGTTTACTTCAATCTATGTTACATGCACAAATATTTGCTGCTCTAATTTGCATTAAGATCAGGTAACAAACTTTAAACACTCATCATAATAATTCATCTTCATATAACTTACATCCAAAATGTTTACATTTCCAATCTCATCTTGCCACACAGTTCTTAGATATCCTAAAGTTATTCATTAGGTTGCATACATAGTTGTCCTAAATAAACAGGCAACCATAACACCAATCAAAAATGCAAAAATACTACAACCTAACCCCAAGCATCTACTTTCACCCATTTTTTTCTTGCTCTTTCCCAATTGATTTTCTAATCCAATCAACCTCATTTCTAACTCTTCTACTTTGTCATCCACCGCATCACTAAGGCCTTCAAATTGTTGCTGGTTCTTCTGCAATACCCCTTTTGATGTTGTCTTCAAAAAATGCTCATTAAAGGAAGAGACATAATCATCTAGCCATACAAAAAATGAGCAACATCCTTCTGCAGTCTACATATGGACAGATACAAAAATGTTAAAACCATGAACAGACCTGGAACTAAATATAGAATTTTTGTATATTCAACACAAAATTTTACATGAACATACCTTGAATTTAGGGCACCGTAAGAATAACCTATTCGGATTACTTTTGGTCCCCGACATGAATAGAACAGCATCAGACCCGCAACAGCATTTTGGGGAGACCCATCTCTTCTTCCTTCTACCTACAATACTCTCATTAGAGTTCATGCTATAACTCCAACTATCACCAGCTCGCAGGTTGGAGGATGCACAACGTTCTCCACTTCCAACCATGGTCCCCTAGGGTTTCTTGTTTAGACTATGAATACTTTGTGCAGAGGTTGAGAAATGAAATGATGAAGGAAATGTTTGCTTCTTATTAACCTAGCAACGGCGTCGTTTTTTAATGGGACAGGGGGACAAATCGACCCCTGTCCATTCCCACTTATCCACCTTGGCACTTCACACTGGGTTAACTGACAGATCAGCGCCGGTAACTGACACCTAAGCTTTTTCCGTCATCTATGGATGGGGGATACACGGGAGGGGGCGCGATGAGTGATTTTTTGCATAGACAGGGACCGGTGTGGGTTAATTTTTTGGTGAGGGATCGCGTTGTCCTAATTGAAAATGGACAGGGACCGGGTTGGGTGTTTACTCGAGTTTGTGTGTTTTTCTGTGATTTCAGGTATTTTCTGGCTGAAATTGAGGGACCTGAGCAAAAATCTGATTCAGAGACTGAAAAGGACTGCAGATGCTGTTGGATTCTGACCTCCCTGCACTCGAAGTGGATTTTCTGGAGCTACAGAAGCCCAATTGGCGCGCTCTTAACGGCGTTGGAAAGTAGACATCCTGGGCTTTCCAGCAATATATGATAGTCCATACTTTGCCCAAGATTTGATGGCCCAAACCGGCGTTCAAAGTCACCCTCAGGAATTCCAGCGTTAAACGCCGGAACTAGCACCAAAATGGGAGTTAAACGCCCAAACTGGCATAAAAGCTGGCGTTTAACTCCAAGAAGAGTCTCTACACGAAAATGCTTCATTGCTCAGCCCAAGCACACACCAAGTGGGCCCGGAAGTAGATTTTTATGTCATTTACTCATCTTTGTACACCTTAGGCTACTAGTTTTCTATAAGTAGGACCTTTTACTATTGTATTAGAATCTGGGTAGCTATCTTTGAGTTTCATGCTATCTTAGATCATTTGGGAGGCTGGCCATTCGGCCATGCCTAGACCTTGTTCTTATGTATTTTCAACGGTGGAGTTTCTACACACCATAGATTAAGGTGTGGAGCTCTGCTGTACCTCGAGTATTAATGCAATTACTATTGTTCTTCTATTCAATTCCGCTTGTTCTTTGTCCAAGATATCACTTGTTCTTCAACTTGATGAATGTGATGATCCGTGACACTCATCATCATTCTCACTTATGAACAAAGTGACTGACAACCACTCTGTTCTACAAGCAACAAGGCTCTAGTGTTTATCTCTTGGATTCCTGATACACGATGCATGGTTGATCGCCTGACAACCGAGTGCTCGCCTGACAAACGATCCAGCCATTCCGTGAGATCAGAGTCTTCGTGGTATAGGCGAGAACTGATGGCGGCATTCAAGAGAATCCGGAAGGTCTAACCTTGTCTGTGGTATTCTGAGTAGGATTCAATGATTGAATGATTGTGACGTGCTTCAAACTCCTAGCAGGCGGGGCGTTAGTGACAGACGCAAAAGAATCACTGGATTCTATTCCGGCCTGACCGAGAACCGACAGCTGATTAGCCATATGCTGTGACAGAGCATAGGAACATTTTCACTGAGAGGATGGGAGGTAGCCACTGACAACGGTGAAACCCTTGCATAAAGCTTGCCATGGAAAGGAGTAAGAAAGATTGGATGAAGACAGTAGGAAAGCAGAGAGACGGAAGGGAAGGCATCTTCATACGCTTATCTGAAGCTCTCACCAATGATATACATAAGTATCTCTATCTTTATCTTTATGTTTTATTCATCATCTATACCCATTCGAGTCTGCCTGACTGAGATTTACAAGGTGACCATAGCTTGCTTCATACCAACAATCTCCGTGGGATCGACCCTTACTCACGTAAGGTATTACTTGGACGACCCAGTGCACTTGCTGGTTAGTTGTGCAAAGTTGTGTTTATGCCATGGTATTGAGCACCAAGTCTTTGGAGCCATTACCGGGGATTGTTTTGTGTAAAAGTAGTGATCACAATTTTGTGCACCATGTAGCAATTCAAGTAGTCTTTTAGTAGAGATGTCTTCCTTTGATTTAAATGAACTCTTTGTTTGTTTTTCCATTTGACAAGCATCACAAGTGATATCTTTGTTAAATTTTATCAAAGGAATACCTCTTACTAATCCTTTCTTAACAAGCTTGTTTATTTGAAACATGATAGCATGGCCTAATCTCTTGTGCCATAGCCACTTTTTAGATTCTTTAGAATGAAAACAAGCTACATCTTGATCCTTTAGTTCATCAAGTGTAAGTCCATACATATTATCACAATGCTTAGCAATAAACAATACATCATTAGTCTTTTCACTCACAATACAGCATTCCAATCTTTTGAATATCACCAAATAACCCAAATCACAAAATTGACTTATGCTCAAAAGATTATGTCTCAAACTATTTACTAAAAAGACATCATCAATGAAAGTAGAATGATTGTTACCTACTTTTCCAACAGAAACAATTTTACCTTTTCCACCTTGGTTGCCCAAATGCATTAAAGTCACAGACAACATTGTAAGTTTGGTTTCCTACTTTTCTTTTTTAATGAAGCATTGTAAGTAAGAGCGACTAATTTTCTTACAATTAAGGCAATGATTTTCTGATGCATGTTACTGAAATTGATTTAGATTTTTATGCTGGAAATGATTAAAAGGTTGAGGTTTTCTGATTTTTGAAAAATTGTCATTTCTCATGACAAATTTATTTTTGTTGTTTCTGTTTCTTTTTGGAAGATCATTCGAGTCAGAATTTTTGAAAGCATATGAGCCTCCTGAATAAGAGATTCCTTTATGAGGCTGTGGAATTTTGAAAATAACCACATTATTTGAGACATAGCCTAGACCTGACTTGCTTGACATAGGTTCAGTTCTTGAACATGATGCAGTTTCATCAGAATAAGATTTTTCAAATTCCTCTTCACAGGTGGGAACATGTCCCAAACCAGATTTGTTGATGACTGATTTTGGTTTTGAAGAAGAGGCTATGAATTTTGTAGAAGAACTAACAAAAACTGCATTATCTTTTGTTACATATCCTAAACCAGATTTTTCAAACAATGGTCTTTGATTTGCAAGTAATTTGTCGAAGTTGCTAGAACTTTGAGCAAATTTTGCTAAATTACTATTCTATCTTTTAATCATTTCATTTAATTTTTCATTTTCAGTAATAAGCTCTTGAGAAGGATCCTTAATGTGCTTTTCTTTTAGTTTTTCAAGTTCAGATTTCAGAAATCTATTTTTCTCAATAATGTCTAAGCACATTCGGTTTCTTTCACCTTTTCTTTCAAAAAATCATTTTCTGCTTTCAACATATCTTTTTCAGAGGGTAAAAAACCATATTAAGCCAAATGAGTGAAAAAATAACGTAAATACACCAAAGTGAAAATCGTTTCAGCAATAAGCCAAATCATATTTTTATATAATTCGAACCAGGCTGGTTCGAATTTCATTTCTACATAATTCGAACCAGCTTGGTTCGAATTATACACAAACACATGCACACACGTAATTCGAACCAGCTTGGTTCGAATTACACACAAACACACGCACACACATAATTCGAACCAGCTTGGTTCGAATTACACATTAATAATTTATTTAAAAAAATTTATTAAAAAAATTAATAATTTAAAAATTAAAAAATATATATTTTTATTTCATACGTTAAAAAAAGCTAACAAAATATTTAATTACGAGACTTCTTTAAAATATTAATGAGCTATCAATTCGAATTCCATACAATACTTTTCTGTCCATTTTTAATAGTTCATGAATATTTTTTAATAAATTTTTTTAAATTATAGTACAAAAAATATTTTATCCTATGCAAAAAAAATAAAAAAAGATTGCTTAAAAAATGTTAGGAGTACTATAAAAATTTGTAATGTTATAATAACTTAGGTAAATACATGCATGTACTCAAATTTTAAATAAAATACTCTACATAGTCAGTAATAATTTAGAAATGAAAGAAAATATTTTATTCCATACAAAATAATTAAAAAATATATTTTATTCTATATAAAATAATTTTAAAAAATGGCTTAAAAGATGTTATGAGTACTATAAAAGTTTGTAATATTCCAGTGATTTAGGTAAATACATGATAAAAATATTTTTTCTTTAATTTCTAAATTATTAGTGACTATGTGGAGTATTTCTTTAATGTCTTAAGTCACTAGGACATTACAAATTTTTATAGTACTTCTAATATCTTTTAAGCCATTTTTTAAATTATTTTGAATAGAATAAAATATTTTTTTATGATATAATTTAAATAAATTTATTAAAAAATATTCATGATAATTTTTTAATAAAATTATTTAAATTATATGCTGAGATATTACATTATTCGAATACGCATAGGGAAGTTCGAATTACTCTGATTCAAATGATATGGTGAGCAATTCGAATTCTATACAATACTCTTCTGCCCATTCTTGATAGCTCATGAATATTTTTTAATAAATTTATTTAAATTATATCATAAAAAAATATTTTATTCTATTCAAAATAATTTAAAAAATGGCTTAAAAGATATTAGAAGTACTATAAAAATTTGTAATGTCCTAGTGACTTAAGACATTAAAGAAATACTCCACATAGTCACTAATAATTTAGAAATTAAAGAAAAAATATTTTTATCATGTATTTACCTAAATCACTGGAATATTACAAACTTTTATAGTACTCATAACATCTTTTAAGCCATTTTTTAAAATTATTTTATATAGAATAAAATATATTTTTTAATTATTTTGTATGGAATAAAATATTTTCTTTCATTTCTAAATTATTACTGACTATGTAGAGTATTTTATTTAAAATTTGAGTACATGCATGTATTTACCTAAGTTATTATAACATTACAAATTTTTATAGTACTCCTAACATTTTTTAAGCAATCTTTTTTTATTTTTTTTGCATAGGATAAAATATTTTTTGTACTATAATTTAAAAAAATTTATTAAAAAATATTCATGAACTATTAAAAATGGACAGAAAAGTATTGTATGGAATTCGAATTGATAGCTCATTAATATTTTAAAGAAGTCTCGTAATTAAATATTTTGTTAGCTTTTTTTAACGTATGAAATAAAAATATATATTTTTTAATTTTTAAATTATTAATTTTTTTAATAAATTTTTTTAAATAAATTATTAATGTGTAATTCGAACCAAGCTGGTTCGAATTATGTGTGTGCGTGTGTTTGTGTGTAATTCGAACCAAGCTGGTTCGAATTACGTGTGTGCATGTGTTTGTGTATAATTCGAACCAAGCTGGTTCGAATTATGTAGAAATGAAATTCGAACCAGCCTGGTTCGAATTATATAAAAATATGATTTGGCTTATTGCTGAAACGATTTTCACTTTGGCGTATTTACGTTATTTTTTCCCTCATTTGGCTTAATATGGTTTTTTACCCTTTTTCAGATTTGTATTTATTATATTTGTTCAACAATTTTTCAGAATTGAGGGTGAGATCATCTATGATAACATGTAAATCATCTATGGATAGGTCATAGTAATTTACCTCATCAAGTTGATTCTCTCCCAGGATGCCATGAGCACTCTTTTCTTTTCTTTCTTTCTTTTGTCTTCCTTCTTGAGTTTCGAACAATTGTATTTGAGATGTCCAGCCTCCTTGCAGTTGTGACAAATCACTTTGCTCATGTCCTTTTTGTGCTCCTTTGAGCTTGAACCCTTGTACTTGCCTTTGTTCCTCATTAGCCTTCTAAGTCTCCTAGCAAAAAACACAAGTTCATCATCTGAAAAATTGTCACTAGACTCACTTTCTTTTGATTCAACTTTTGATTTAAGGGCTATTCCCTTTTTCTTTGAGTCTTGGCTTGTGTGTGTAGTTTCATAGGTAAAAATTTTCCCTCTCAGCTCATCATAGGTTATGGGACTTAGGTTATTACTCTCAACTAGGACAGTTGCTTTTGTTTCCCATTCTTTTGTGAGGCTTCTAAGGATTTTTCTCACTAGTGTTTGTTCTGTGTGAGTTAAACCCATAGCATCAAGGCTGTTTATTATGATTGAGAATCTCTCAAACATTTCATCAATACTTTCTCCATCCTTCATGTAAAACATCTCATACTCTTTTTACAGCATATCAATCCTGGTTTCTTTGACTTGCTTGGTGCCTTCATGTGTAACATGGAGTTTCTCCCAGATTTCTTTGGCTGTCTTGCATCTTGACACCTTTCGGTACTCCTCAAATCTAATACCACAGTGTAGAAGGTTGATGGCTTTAGCGTTCAGCTCCACTTTCTTCTTGTCATCGTCATTCCATTGAGTTTCTTTTTTTAGAGTCACCACTCCATCAGCACTTGTCTTTGTTAGAATTTTGGGGCCGCTCACAATAATGTTCTATATGTTGTAGTCGATGGATTGAATGAAGATTCACATCCTTTCTTTCCAGCTGGTGGTGCGGTATTTTACAACCCACAAACTAACCGGCAAGTGCACCGGGTCGTACCAAGTAATACCTTACGTGAGTAAGGGTCGATCCCACGAGGATTGATGGATTAAGAAACAATAGTGTTTGATAGGCTTAGTTAGACAAACAGAAAATAGTGTTTGGAAGTTCAAAAGCATTAACAATAAATTAAGAATTTCAGAAAGCAAGCAGCAATGAGTTGGGAATAAAATATGGAGAAGATAGTTAAGGTTTCAGAGTTATCTATTTTCCGGATTGACTTTTCTCACTAACTAATTTAATTATGTAAGATTTAATTCATGGCAAACTATATGTGACTAGACCATAATTCCTTAGACCTTCCTAGTCTCCTCTAAAATTCATCAACAGCCAATTCCTTGGTCAGTTAATTCCAATTAGAGGGTGATGATCAAATTCCAGTTTATATGCCACAAAAATTCTAATTACCCAAAAATAAGAGGATTATATGTCATGTATCCCATTAAATCCAGGTAATTAAAATTTAAGAGAAATTGTTTTCAAGCTGTTGTTCAAGTAAAGAGCTTTTCCAAGTTTTACAAGAACTCAAATAGAAAGAGGGTCATACTTCCGTTCCACCCAAATTCATAAAATAAAGAGCGAAAACAATTCTTAAATATAAATCCAAAACATAAATTAAAATAGAAAAAGCAATAAAATCAATCCATATAAATAGACATAGCTCCTAACCTTAACAGTGGATGATTAGTTGCTCATGGTTCAGAGAAGAATGTTATGGAATATGGAATGTAAATTTGGAATAGAATTCCCTAATGGAATCCCCTAATGGAACCTCCTTAATAGAAGAGAAGTCTCCCCTTTTTATAACTAATCGTAATTAATTCAAAATCTAATATCTAAAATTAAGATAATATCTTTTCCTATTTTAAAATCAAATTTGAATTTAAGAAAGAATTAACTAACTACTCCGCGTCTTGTAGCGTGGGGACCACTTGGCTTCACTGGATTCGGGCCTAACTTGGGTGCTAAAATGGGGCCCAGAAATCACCCTCAGCGTTTTCTGCATGTGGCGCATGTCACGCGTATGCGTCAGACACGCGTACACGTTGATGGTCTTTTTTCCGAGTCACGCAGATGCGTCGATCACGCGCATGCGTCGCTGTGCAAATCTTCAAATCACGCGTACGCGTCAGTCACGCACACGCGTCGCCGTGGAAAGCTCCAAATCACGCTTACGCGTTAGTCACGTGTACGCGTCACTCCTCGCTGCCATCTCCTTTGATTCTTGTGCTGTAGAAACTCCATCAAATCCAGCTGAATGCTACCTAAAATAAACAAAATTGCAAAAGACTCAAAGTAGCATCCATATTGGCTAAAAGATAATTAATTCTTTATTAAAATCAACAAATTAGATGCAAATTCACTAGGAAAAGATAGGAAAGATGCTCATGCATCACAATACCAAACTTAAACTATTGCTTATCCTCAAGCAACCAAAACTAATATAAGCTTAGGATGTGAATTTACATGAGAATGAGAGTTTGATTAAGCTCATGTCTCTTCTTATAGTGGGGTTTACAACTGCAATCCTGAATAGTTTTGGCATTTCACTTTATCCTTTGAAGTTCAGAATGATTGGAATCCATAAGAACTCAGAATTCAGATAGTGTTATTGATTCTCCTAGTTCAGTATGTTGATTTTTGAACACAGCTACTTTATGAGTCTTGGCCGTGACCCTAAGCATTTTATTTTCCAGTATTACCACCGGATACATAAATGCCACAGACACAGAACTGGGTGAACCTTTTTAGATTATGACTCAGCTTTGCTAGAGTCCCCAGTTAGAGGTGCCCAGAGTTCTTAAGCATACTCTTTTTGCTTTAGATCACGACTTTAACCGCTCACTCTCAAGCTTTTCACTTGACACCTTCACGGTACAAGCACATGGTTAAGGACAGCTTAATTTAGCCGCTTAGACCAAGGTTTTATTCCTTTGGTCCCTCTTATCCATTAATGCTCAAAGCCTTGGATCCTTTTTACCCTTTGCCTTTTAGTTTAAAGGGTTATTGGCTTTTTCTCCTTGCTTTTTCTTTTTTTTTTCCTTTCTTTCTATTTATTTATTTTTATTTTATTTTTTTATTTTTTCGCAAGCTTTGTGTTTTTCACTGCTTTTTCTTGCTTCAAGAATCAATTTTATGATTTTTCATATTATCAATAATATTTCTCTTTTTTTCATCATTCTTTCAAGAGCCAACAATTTTAACATTCATAAACATCACTATCAAAAATATGCACTGTTCATGTCATGCATTCAGAATTACAGAAAATACCACCACATTTAAGTAAATAAGACTACTTTTAAAATTAACTCAATTTCTCATGCAATAAATCACTTCTGTATTTTTTATTTGAATTCAAGCTCAGTGAGTAATACATGAAACATCTTTTCATAATTAAAGCAATTAAGAATAAAATAGTCCTAGGATTCTAACTAATAAAGGATCATTTAACAAACAAAGCAAAATAGCAGAAAACCATAACGTAACATAGAAAAAGAGGGGAGGAATAAAAAAATGAAAGGAGCTCAACCACCTTAGTTATCCTAGTGGTCTGATTATTCTTCAGGTTGTGTTCCTTCATGAAGATGATTTGCCTCCCTTTTGGTGCCATAGGAATAAACAGAAAACTCTTAAGGGAAGCGTCAACACCAAACTTAAAGGTTTGCTTGTCCTCAAGCAAAGAAGAACTGAAAATAGAAAGGGACAAATATTATGAAGAAAGAAAAAGAAAAGGATAAAAGAACAAGAGAGAATTAGGATTGGGAGAGGGGGAAAGAAAAAATAAAAAAACTGGGCAGCGAACTAGTGGAGTTGTGCAGCGGCAGGCAACGCGTACGCGTGGGTCGCGGAAATTTCTTAATGACGCGTAAGCGTCAGGCACGCGTCCGCGTGCCCTGGGTTTTGTATGATTCGCACGAAGCCAGCTGCGCACACGCACAACTCTCTGTTCGCGTGGCTTGGGAACCCAGATTGGCATACGACGCATTCGCGTCATGCACGCACATGCGTGAATGGCCATTTGTGCAAATGACGCGCACACGTCAGGGACGCGTATGGGTGATCAAATTTGTGCCTCTATCACACTTCCAGCCCCAACCCAGCACAAGTCTCTGCCCAAACACATATTTACGTCGAATTTCAAGGTCATGCGTACGCGTCACTGACACGCACGCATGGAAGGCAAAAAGTGAAAACGACGCGTACACGTGGGTTACGCGTACGCGTGATGCGGCTTGTGCTTCCAGCAGGCTTCCAGCGCTACTCCCGCTCAACTCTCTATCAAATTTTATTTTTCACGCACATGCATATGACGTGTACGCGTCAGCGACGCTTGCGCGTCATATGCTCCTCTTTTCTTTTTATTTATTTATTTATAAATTATCCGGTTCCTATTCTAAAATAGCTGCATGATCAGAAAATTAGTAAGAACTCAATAAAAATCAAATAAGTAAGAAAACTACTACTACGAAAAAAAAACAACTAAGAATGAAAAGGAACGATCATACCACGGTGGGTTATCTCCCACGAAGCACTTTTAGTTAAAGTCCTTAAGTTGGACATATGGTGAGCTCCTTATCATGGTGGCTTGTGCTTGTACTGATCCAGGAATTTCCACCAATGTTTATAATTCCAATGGCTACCGGGATCCCAAACTAGGCGCCTAACGCCTTTGAGCAAGTTGAAGCAAGTGACAAGGCCCCAAGAGTGTTGATTGTGGGAATGAATTCCAGGGTCCCAAACCTTGCTTTTACACCCGTCTTCTTGTGGATCACCATTATTTCCACCTGGTGGCAAGCAATCTGAATTCTCACAGAGACATCCAAACAACCTTCTAGACCCATTCAATTTAGCTCTACACTAATCATTGCACTTCAATTTGGAGCATGCAACCATATTGAACCTTGCTTGACAACTCTTGCCACTAACCATCTTCCTCTTCCTTTTAATGCCACAAAGAGCTCCAAATTGACCATCTGTCTCCAGTAGCCCATATTTAAGTGGGAAAATAAAGGTAAAGGATAGGAATTTTATCCACTTGAATGTTGTATTAGATGGTGATGGCTTTGGAAGAGGTCTTGCAAGCTCCACTCCCTTGTGTTCTTCTTTGAATTCTTCTACCTCTTTGCAAGCTTCCTCAATTTCAACCTCTTCCTCTTGGTAGCTTTCTTCTAATTCAATCTCTTCTTTATTACTTACCAAGGGCATGGGAGATTATGCATCTTCCTCTTCTTCCATATGTGAGGGTGGTGGTGCACGAAATTGTGATCAATACTTTTCACAGCTCAAATAATCCCCGGTAATGAATCCAAAAACTTGGTGCTCACTACCATGGCATAAGCACAACTTCGCACAACTAACCAGCAAGTGCACTGGGTCGTCCAAGTAATAAACCTTACGCGAGTAAGGGTCGATCCCACGGAGATTGTTGGTATGAAGCAAGCTATGGTCACCTTGTAAATCTTAGTCAGGCAGACTCAAATGGGTATAGATGATGAATAAAACATAAAGATAAGGATAGAGATACTTATGTAATTCATTGGTGAGAGCTTCAGATAAGCGTATGAAGATGCTTTCCCTTCCGTCTCTCTGCTTTCCTA
The DNA here is from genome assembly GCF_014773155.1 of Arachis stenosperma. Lineage (NCBI taxonomy): Eukaryota > Viridiplantae > Streptophyta > Magnoliopsida > Fabales > Fabaceae > Arachis > Arachis stenosperma. Next base: position 97,946,718 of record NC_080386.1, on the reverse strand, counting down.
CTGTCTTCATCCAATCCTTCTTACTCCTTTCCATGGCAAGCTCATGTAGGGTTTCACCGTTGTCAGTGGCTACCTCCCATCCTCTCAGTGAAAATGTTCCCATGCTCTGTCACAGCATATGGCTAATCAGCTGTCGGTTCTCGGTCAGGCCGGAATAAAATCCATCGATCCTTTTGCGTCTGTCACTAACGCCCCGCCTGCTAGGAGTTTGAAGCACGTCACAGTCATTCAATCATTGAATCCTACTCAGAATACCACAGACAAGGTTAGACCTTCCGGATTCTCTTGAATGCCACCATCAGTTCTCGCCTATACCACGAAGACTCTGATCTCACGGAATGGCTGGCTCGTTTGTCAGGCGAGCACTCGGTTGTCAGGCGATCAACCATGCATCGTGTTATCAGGAATCCAAGAGATATTCACTAAGCCTCGTATGCTTGTAGAACAAGAATGGTTGTCAGTCACTTTGTTCATAAGTGAGAATGATGATGAGTGTCACGGATCATCACATTCATCAAGTTGAAGAACAGGTGATATCTTGGAACAAGAACAAGCGGAATTGAATAGAAGAACAATAGTAATTGCATTAATACTCGAGGTACAGCAGAGCTCCACACCTTAATCTATGGTGTGTAGAAACTCCACCGTTGAAAATACATAAGAACAAGGTCTAGGCATGGCCGTGAGGCCAGCCTCCCAGTGATCTAAGAACTAGATGTCCAAAGATGATCAAAGGATCTAAAAATAATCCAAAGATCAGAAGATGAAAATACAATAGTAAAAGGTCCTACTTATAGAAAACTAGTAGCCTAGGGTGTACAGAGATGAGTAAATGACATAAAAATCCACTTCCGGGCCCACTTGGTGTGTGCTTGGGCTGAGCAATTGAAGCATTTTCGTGTAGAGACTCCTCTTGGAGTTAAACGCCAGCTTTGGTGCCAGTTTGGGCGTTTAACTCCCATTTAGGTGCCAGTTCCGGCGTTTAACGCTGAAATTTCTTGAGGTGACTTTGAACGCCGGTTTGGGCCATCAAATCTTGGGCAAAGTATAAACTATCATATATTTCTGGAAAGCCCAAGATGTCTACTTTCCAACGCCGTTGAGAGCGCGCCAATTGGGCTTCTGTAGCTCCAGAAAATCCACTTCGAGTGCAGGGAGGTCAGAATCCAACAGCATCTGCAGTCCTTTTGAGTCTCTGGATCAGATTTTTGCTCAGATCCCTCAATTTCAGCCAGAAAATACCTGAAATCACAGAAAAACACACAAACTCATAGTAAAGTCCAAAAAAGTGAATTTTAACTAAAAACTAATAAAAATATAATAAGAACTCAACTAAAACTACTAAAATCATACTAAAAACAATTCCAAAAAGCGTACAAATTATCCGCTCATCACAACACCAAACTTAAATTGTTGCTTGTCCCCAAGCAACTGAAAATCAAATAGGATAAAAAGAAGAGAATATACTATAGACTCCAAATTATCAATGAAACTTAGCTCCAAATTAGATGAGCGGGACTAGTAGCTTTTTGCCTCCAAACAGTTTTGGCATCTCACTTTATCCTCTGAGGTTCAGAATGATTGGCTTCTTTAGGAACTCAGAATCCAGATAGTGTTATTGATTCTCTTAGTTAAGTATGATGATTCTTGAACACAGCTACTTTATGAGTCTTGGCCGTGGCCCAAAGCACTCTGTCTTCCAGTATTACCACCGGATACATACATGCCACAAACACATAATTGGGTGAACCTTTTCAGATTGTGACTCAGCTTTGCTAAAGTCCCCAATTAGAGGTGTCCAGGGTTCTTAAGCACACTCTTATTGCCTTGGATCACAACTTTATTTCTTTCTTTTTCTTTCTTTTTCTTTTTTTTCGGTTTTTTTTTTTCGCTTGCTTCTTCTCTTTTTTTTTTTTGTATTCACTGCTTTTTCTTGCTTCAAGAATCATTTTTATGATTTTTCAGATCCTCAGTAACATGTCTCCTTTTTCATCATTCTTTCAAGAGCCAACAATTTTAACATTCATGAACCACAAATTCAAAAGACATATGCACTGTTCAAGCATACATTCAGAAAACAAAAAGTATTGTCACCACATCAAACTAATTAAGCTAGTTTTAAAGATGAATTTGAAATCCTGTACTTCTTGTTCTTTTGTAATAAAAACAGTTTTCATTTAAGAAAGGTGATGGATTCATATTCATAGCTTTAAGGCATAGACACTAAGACACTAATGATCATAAGACACAAACATAGATAAACACAAGCATGAAAATTCGAAAAACAAGCAAATAAAGAACAAGGAGATTAAAGAACGGGTCCACCTCAGTGATGGCAGCTTGTTCTTCCTCTTGAAGATCCTATGGAGTGCTTGAGCTCCTCAATGTCTCTTCCTTGTCTTTGTTGCTCCTCTCTCATGATGAGGGGGTCTCTTGTTTGCTCCATCCTTTTCTTAGTGATGGGCTTGAGGTCATGCCTTCTCAGTTGAACCGGCTTCCCTCTTGAGTTTCTCTTCCATTGAGCGCCCTCTTCACAATTGTCTGTGAGGACTTGGTCCAACCTTTGATCAAAGTTGACCCTTCTTCATGGCCACAACTTCATAGAAGTGGTCTTGATGCACCCTTGAGATGAATCTATCCATCTCCCATGACTCGGAGGTGGAAGCTTTTGCCTTCCCTTTCCTCTTTCTAGAGGTTTCTCCGGCCTTGGATGCCATAAATGGTTATGGAAAAACAAAAAACAGTGCTTTTACCACACCAAACTTAAAAGGTTTGCTCGTCCTCGAGCAAAAGAAGAAAGAAGAGAGTAGAAGAAGAAGAAATGAGGAAGAAGGGAATGGCTTTATGTTCGGCCAAAGAGGGGGAGAAGTGGTGTTTAGATGGTGTGAAGATGAAGGAGTGAAGAAGGGTTTATGGGGAAGAGGTGTTGAGGTGATTGGTGAATAGGTGAAGAAGAGAGAGTGTGGTGGGGTTGGTGGGGATCCTGTGGGGTCCACAGATCCTGAGGTGTCAAGGAAAAGTCATCCCTGCACCAAATGGCGTGCAAAATCACGTTTTGAGCCAATTCTGGCGTTAAACGCCGGGCTGGTGCCCATTTCTGGCGTTTAACGCCAGGTTCTTGCCCTTTCCTGGCGTTTAACGCCAGTCTGGTGCCCCTTTCTGGCGTTAAACGCCCAGAATGGTGCCAGACTGGGCGTTAAACGCCCAACTGCTAGACTCACTGGCGTTTAAACGCTAGTGAATTCTTCCTCCAGGGTGTGCTATTTTTCTTCCTGTTTTTCCTTCTGTTTTTGCTTTTTCAATGAATTTTGTGACTTCTTATGATCATCAACCTACAAAAATCATAAAATAACAAAAGAAATAGATAAAATATAATCATTGGGTTGCCTCCCAACAAGCGCTTCTTTAATGTCAGTAGCTTGACAGATGGCTTCTCATGGAGCCTCATATTTTCTCAGAGCAATGTTGAAACCTCCCAATACCAAACTTAGAGTTTGAATGTGGGGGTTCAACACCAAACTTAGAGTTTGGTTGTGGCCTCCCAACACCAAACTTAGAGTTTGACTGTGGGGGCTCTGCTTGACTCTGATTTGAGAGAAGCTCTTCATGCTTCCTCTCCATGGTGACAGAGGGATATCCTTGAGCCTTAAACACAAAGGATTCTTCATTCACTTGAATGATCAGTTCACCTCCATCAACATCAATCACAGCCTTTGCTGTGGCTAGGAAGGGTCTGCCAAGGATGATGAATTCATCCATGCACTTCCCAGTCTCTAGGACTATGAAATCAGTAGGGATGTAATGGTCCTCAATCTTCACCAAAACATCCTCTACAAGTCCATGAGCTCGTTTTCTTGAGTTGTCTGCCATCTCTAATGAGATTCTTGCAGCTTGTACCTCAAAGATCCCTAGCTCCTCCATTACAGAGAGAGGCATGAGGTTCACACTTGACCCTAAGTCACACAGGGCCTTCTTGAAGGTCATGGTGCCTATGGTATAAGGTATGGAAAACTTCCCAGGATCTTGTCTCTTTTGAGGTAATTTCTGCCTAGACAAGTCATCCAGTTCTTTGGTGAGCAAAGGAGGTTCAGTCTCCCAAGTCTCATTTCCAAATAACTTGTCATTTAGCTTCATGATTGCTCCAAGGTATTTAGCAACTTGCTCTTCAGTGACATACTCATCCTCTTCAGAGGAGGAATACTCATCAGAGCTCATGAAAGGCAGAAGTAAGTCCAATGGAATCTCTATGGTCTCATTTTGAGCCTCAGATTCCCATGGTTCCTCATTAGGGAACTCATTGGAGGTCAGTGCACGCCCATTGAGGTCTTCCTCAGTGGCGTTCACTGCCTCTTCTTCCTCTCCAAATTCGGCCATATTGATGGCCTTGCACTCTCCTTTTAGATTTTCTTCTGTGTTGCTTGGAAGAGTACTTGGAGGGAGTTCAGTAACTTTCTTGCTCAGCTGTCCCACTTGTGCCTCCAAATTTCTAATGGAGGACCTTGTTTCAGTCATGAAACTTTGAGTGGTTTTGATTAGATCAGAGACCATGGTTGCTAAGTCAGAGGGGTTCTGCTTAGAATTCTCTGTCTGTTGCTGAGAAGATGATGGAAAAGGCTTGCCATTGCTAAACCTGTTTCTTCCACCATTATTGTTGTTGAAACTTTGTTGAGGTTTCTCTTGATTCTTCCATGAGAAATTTGGGTGATTTCTCCATGAAGAATTGTAGGTGTTTCCATAGGGTTCTCCTAGGTAATTCACCTCTTCTATTGAAGGGTTCTCAGGATCATAAGCTTTTTCTTCAGATGAAGCATCCTTAGTACTGCTTGGTGCATTTTGCATTCCAGACAGACTTTGAGAAATCAAATTGACTTGTTGAGTCAATATCTTGTTCTGAGCCAATATGGCATTCAGAGCATCAATCTCAAGAACTCCTTTCTTCTGACTTGTCCCATTGTTCACAGGATTCCTTTCAGAAGTGTACATGAATTGGTTATTTGCAACCATTTCAATGAGCTCTTGAGCTTCTGTAGGCGTCTTCTTCAAATGAAGAGATCCTCCAGCAGAGCTATCCAAAGACATCTTGGATAGTTCAGAGAGACCATCATAGAAAATACTTATGATGCTCCATTCAGAAAGCATGTCTGAAGGACATTTTCTGATCAATTGTTTGTATCTTTCCCAAGCTTCATAGAGGGATTCTCCATCCTTCTGTCTGAAGGTTTGGACTTCCACTCTAAGCTTACTCAATTTTTGAGGTGGAAAGAACTTTGCCAAGAAGGCATTGACTAGCTTTTCCCATGAGTCTAGACTTTCTTTAGGTTGTGAGTCCAACCAAGTCCTAGCTCTGTCTCTTGCAGCAAAAGGGAATAGCATCAGTCTGTAGACCTCAGGGTCAACCCCATTAGTCTTGACTGTGTCACAGATTTGCAAGAATTCAGCTAAAAACTGATGAGGATCTTCCAATGGAAGTCCATGGAACTTGCAATTCTGTTGCATTAGAGAAACTAATTGAGGCTTAAGCTCAAAGTTGTTTGCTCCAATGGCAGGGATAGAGATGCTTCTCCCATAGAAATCGGGAGTAGGTGCAGTAAAGTCACCCAGCACCTTCCTTGCATTGTTGGCATTGTTGTTGTTTTCGGCTGCCATGGGTTCTTCTTCCTTGAAGAATTCGGTCAGGTCCTCAACAGAGAGTTGTGCCTTAGCTTCTCTTAGCTTTCGCTTCAGAGTCCTTTCAGGTTCAGGGTCAGCTTCAACAAGAATGCCTTTGTCTTTGTTCCTGCTCATATGAAAGAGAAGAGAACAAGAAAATATGGAATCCTCTATGTCACAGTATAGAGATTCCTTGAGGTGTCAGAGGAAAAGAAAAATGGAAGACAGAGTTAGAAAATTCGAACTTATCAAAGAAGATGGAGTTCGAATTTTGCATTAAGGGATAGTGTTAGTCCATAAATAGAAGGATGTGAGAAGAAGGGAAGTAATTTTCGAAAATTAAGTAAAAGATTTTGAAAACATTTTGAAAAACACTAATTGATTTTCGAAAATAAAAGTGGGGAAGAAATTAAGTGATTTTTGAAAAAGATTTTGAAATTAGAAATCAAAAAGATTTGATTGAAAACTATTTTGAAAAAGATGTGGTTAAGAAGATATGATTGGTTTTTAAAAAGATGTGATTGAGAAGATATGATTTGAAAAACATTTTAAAAAAGATTTGATTTTAAAAATCAATGACTTGCCTAACAAGAAAAGATATGATCAAAACATTAAACCTTTCTCAACAGAAAAGGCAACATACTTGAAATGTTCAATCAAATCATTAATTGTTAGTAAGTATCTTTGAAAAAGGAAAGAAATTGATTTTGAAAACATTTGATTGAAAAGATATGATTTGAAAAAGATTTGATTTTGAAAAACTTTGAAAACTTGAAAAAAATTGATTTGAAAACAAAATCTTCCCCCTTGTGCCATCCTGGCGTTAAACGCCCAGAATGGTATCCATTCTGGCGTTTAACGCCCAAAACTATACCCTTTTGGGCGTTAAACGCCCAGCCAGGCACCCTGGCTGGCGTTTAAACGCCAGTCTGTCTTCTTCACTGGGCATTTTTGAATGCCCAGCTTTTTCTGTATAATTCCTCTGCAGTATGTTCTGAATCTTCAATTCTCTGTATTATTGACTTGAAAAGACACAAATTAAAAATATTTTTGGATTTTTTTATAATGAGGACAAGTTAAAATGCAACTAAAATCAAATAACAATGCATGCAAGACACCAAACTTAGCAGTTTGTATACTACTGACACTAACAACATGAGAATGCATATGAGAAACACAAAACACTCAAGTCAATAGAATTCAAAGATCAAAACAAGGAAATCATCAAGAACAACTTGAAGATAAATGAAGACACATGCATAAATTTGAAAAATGCAAGAAGAACAGAAACATGCAATTGACACCAAACTTAAAATGAGACACTAGACTTAAACAAGAAATATTTTTTTTTTGTTTTTATGATTTTGTAATTTTTTTGGATTTTTCGAAAATTAAGTGGAAGAAGAAAATAAAGGTATCAAAATTCTTAATGAGAATTCCAGGAATCATGCAATGTTAGTCTAAAGCTTTAGTCTAAAGGAATTAGACATAGCTAGCTAAGCTTCAGCAGGACATTGCATTCAAGAGCTAAATTGATGATGATCAATCAGCTTTGGTGATGATAAGAACATCACCTTGAAACACTAGAATTCATTCTTAAGAACTCTGAAGAAAAATAATACCTAATCTAAGCAACAAGATGAACCGTCAGTTGTCCATACACAAACAATCCCCGGCAACGGCGCCAAAAACTTGGTGCACGAAATTGTGATCAATACTTTTCACAGCTCAAATAATCCCCGGTAATGAATCCAAAAACTTGGTGCTCACTACCATGGCATAAACACAACTTCGCACAACTAACTAGCAAGTGCAATGGGTCGTCCAAGTAATAAACCTTACGCGAGTAAGGGTCGATCCCACGGAGATTGTTGGTATGAAGCAAGCTATGGTCACCTTGTAAATCTTAGTCAGGCAGACTCAAATGGGTATAGATGATGAATAAAACATAAAGATAAGGATAGAGATACTTATGTAATTCATTGGTGAGAGCTTCAGATAAGCGTATGAAGATGCTTTCCCTTCCGTCTCTCTGCTTTCCTACTATCTTCATCCAATCCTTCTTACTCCTTTCCATGGCAAGCTCATGTAGGGTTTCACCGTTGTCAGTGGCTACCTCCCATCCTCTCAGTGAAAATGTTCCCATGCTCTGTCACAGCATATGGCTAATCAGCTGTCGGTTCTCGGTCAGGCCGGAATAAAATCCATCGATCCTTTTGCGTCTGTCACTAACGCCCCGCCTGCTAGGAGTTTGAAGCACGTCACAGTCATTCAATCATTGAATCCTACTCAGAATACCACAGACAAGGTTAGACCTTCCGGATTCTCTTGAATGCCGCCATCAGTTCTTGCCTATACCACGAAGACTCTGATCTCACGGAATGGCTGGCTCGTTTGTCAGGCGAGCACTCGGTTGTCAGGCGATCAACCATGCATCGTGTTATCAGGAATCCAAGAGATATTCACTAAGCCTCGTATGCTTGTAGAACAAGAATGGTTGTCAGTCACTTTGTTCATAAGTGAGAATGATGATGAGTGTCACGGATCATCACATTCATCAAGTTGAAGAACAGGTGATATCTTGGAACAAGAACAAGTGGAATTGAATAGAAGAACAATAGTAATTGCATTAATACTCGAGGTACAGCAGAGCTCCACACCTTAATCTATGGTGTGTAGAAACTCCACCGTTGAAAATACATAAGAACAAGGTCTAGGCATGGCCGTGAGGCCAGCCTCCCAGTGATCTAAGAACTAGATGTCCAAAGATGATCAAAGGATCTAAAAATAATCCAAAGATCAGAAGATGAAAATACAATAGTAAAAGGTCCTACTTATAGAAAACTAGTAGCCTAGGGTGTACAGAGATGAGTAAATGACATAAAAATCCACTTCCGGGCCCACTTGGTGTGTGCTTGGGCTGAGCAATTGAAGCATTTTCGTGTAGAGACTCCTCTTGGAGTTAAACGCCAGCTTTGGTGCTAGTTTGGGCGTTTAACTCCCATTTAGGTGCCAGTTCCGGCGTTTAACGCTGGAATTTCTTGAGGTGACTTTGAACGCCGGTTTGGGCCATCAAATCTTGGGCAACGTATGGACTATCATATATTGCTGGAAAGCCCAGGATGTTGGTGCACGAAATTGTGATCAATACTTTTCAAAACATAAACAATCCCTAGTAATGGCTCCAAAGACTTGGTGCTCAATACCATGGCATAAACACAACTTCGCACAACTAACCAGCAAGTGCACTGGGTCATCCAAGTAATAAACCTTACGCGAGTAAGGGTCGATCCCACGGAGATTGGTGGCATGAAGCAAGCTATGGTCACCTTGCAAATCTCAGTCAGGCAGACTCAAATGTATAATGGTGATGAACGAAAATAACATAAAGATAAAGATAAAGATAGAGATACTCATGTATATCATTGGTGAGAGCTTCAGATAAGCGAATGAAGATGCCTTCCCTTCCGTCTCTCTGCTTTCCTAATGTCTTCTTCCAATCCTTCTTACTCCTTTCCATGGCAAGCTCGTGTAGGGTTTCACCGTTGTCAATGGCTACCTCCCATCCTAGCAGTGAAAGCTAATGCACGCACTCTGTCACAGTACTGCCAATCACCGGTTTGGTTCCCTCCCCTACCAGAATAGAATCCCTCTTTTGCGTCTGTCACTAACGCCCAGTAGGTTACAGGTTTGAAGCACGTCACAGTCATTCAATCATTGAATCCTACTCAGAATACCACAGACAAGGTTAGACCTTCTGGATTCTCTTGAATGCCGCCATCAGTTTTTGCCTATACCACGAAGACTCCGATAAAAGAATCCAAGAGATATTCACTAAGCCTCGGATGCTTGTAGAACAAGAATGGTTGTCAGTCACCTTGTTCATGGGTGAGAATGATGATGAGTGTCACGGATCATCACATTCATCAAGTTGAAGAACAAGTGATATCTTGGTAAAAGAACAAGCGGAATTGAATAGAAGAACAATAGTAATTGCATTAATACTCGAGGTACAGCAGAGCTCCACACCTTAATCTATGGTGTGTAGAAACTCCACCGTTGAAAATACATAAGAACAAGGTCTAGGCATGGCCGAATGGCCAGCCTCCCAAAGTGAGTTCAATCATCAAAACATGATCAAAAGACTCTCTATCGATCCGATGATCTCTAATACAATAGTAAAAGGTCCTACTTATAGAAAACTAGTAGCCTAAGGTGTACAGAGATGAGTAAATGACATAAAAATCCACTTCCGGGCCCACTTGGTGTGTGCTTGGGCTGAGCAATGAAGCATTTTCGTGTAGAGACTTCTCTTGGAGTTAAACGCCAGCTTTTATGCCAGTTTGGGCGTTTAACTCCCAATTAGGTGCCAGTTCCGGCGTTTAACGCTGGAATTTCTGTAGGTGAATTTGAACGCCGGTTTGGGCCATCAAATCTTGGGCAAAGTATGGACTATCATATATTGCTGGAAAGCCCAGGATGTCTACTTTCCAACGCCGTTGAGAGCGCGCCAATTGGGCTTCTGTAGCTCCAGAAAATCCACTTCGAGTGCAGGGAGGTCAGAATCCAAACATCTGCAGTCCTTTTGAGTCTCTGGATCAGATTTTTGCTCAGGTCCCTCAATTTCAGCCAGAAAATACCTGAAATCACAGAAAAACACACAAACTCATAGTAAAGTCCAGAAAAGTGAATTTTAACTAAAAACTAATAAAAATATACTAAGAACTCAACTAAAACTACTAAAAGCATACTAAAAACAATGCCAAAAAGCGTACAAATTATCCGCTCATCACAACACCAAACTTAATTTGTTGCTTGTCCCCAAGCAACTAAAGATCAAATAAGATAAAAAGAAGAGAATATGCAATGAACTCCAAAAACATCTATGAAGATCAGTATTAATTAGATGAGCGGGGCTTTTAGCTTTTTGCCTCTGAACAGTTTTGGCATCTCACTTTCTCCTTTGAAACTCAGAATGATTGGCTTCTTTAGGAACTCAGAATCCAGATAGTGTTATTGATTCTCTTAGTTAAGTATGATGATTCTTGAACACAGCTACTTATTGAGTCTTGGCTGTGGCCCAAAGCACTCTGTCTCCAGTACCACCGGATACATACATGCCACAGACACATAATTGGGTGAACCTTTTCAGATTGTGACTCAGCTTTGCTAAAGTCCCCAATTAGAGGTGTCCAGGGTTCTTAAGCACACTCTTATTGCCTTGGATCACAACTTTATTTCTTTCTTTTTCTTTTCTCCTTTTTTTCGTTTTTTTTTTTTTGCTTTTTCGTTTGCTTTTTGCTCTTTTTTTTTTGTATTCACTGCTTTTTCTTGCTTCAAGAATCATTTTTATGATTTTTCAGATCCTCAGTAACATGTCTCCTTTTTCATCATTCTTTCAAGAGCCAACATTCATGAACCACAAATTCAAAAGACATATGCACTGTTCAAGCATACATTCAGAGAACAAAAGTGTTGCCACCACATCAAAATAATTAAACTGTTATAAAATTCAAAATTCATGCAATTCTTTTCCTTTTCAATTAAGCACGTGTTTATTTTAAGAAAGGTGATGGATTCATAGGACATTCATAGCTTTAAGGCATAGACACTAAGACACTAATGATCATAAGACACAAACATGGATACACATAAGCACTAAAATTCGAAAAACAGAGGAATAAAGAACAAGGAAATCAAGGAACAGGTCCACCTTAGTGATGGCGGCTCTTCCTTCCTCTTGAAGGTCCTATGGAGTGCTTGAGCTCCTCAATGTCTCTTCCTTGCCTTTGTTGCTCCTCTCTCATGATTCTTTGATCTTCTCTAATTTCATGGAGGAGAATGGAGTGTTCTTGGTGCTCCACCCTTAGTTGTCCCATGTTGGAACTCAATTCTCCTAGGGAGGTGTTTAGTTGCTCCCAATAGTTTTGTGGAGGAAAGTGCATCCCTTGAGGCATCTCAGGGATCTCATGATGAGAGGGGTCTTGTGTGCTCCATCCTTTTCTTGGTAATGGGCTTATCCTCATCAATGGTGATGTCTCCCTCTATGTCAACTCCAACTGAATAACAGAGGTGACAAATGAGGTGAGGAAAGGCTAACCTTGCTAAGGTAGAGGACTTATCCGCCACCTTGTAGAGTTCTTGGCTATAACCTCATGAACTTCCACTTCTTCTCCAATCATGATGCTATGGATCATGATGGCCCGGTCTAAAGTAACTTCGGACCGGTTGCTAGTGGGAATGATTGAGCGTTGGATGAACTCCAACCATCCTCTAGCCACGGGTTTGAGGTCATGCCTTCTCAATTGAACCGGCTTGCCTCTTGAATCTCTCTTCCATTGTGCGCCCTCTTCACATATGATTGTGAGGACTTGGTCCAACCTTTGATCAAAGTTGACCCTTCTTGTGTAAGGATGTTCATCTCCTTGCATTATAGGCAAGTTGAACGCCACCCTCACACTTCCGGACTAAAATCCAAGTATTTCCCCGAACCATAGTAAGATAATTCTTTGGATTCGGGTTCATACTTTGATCATGGCTCTTGGTGATCCATGCATTGGCATAGAACTCTTGAACCATCAAGATTCCAACTTGTTGAATGGGGTTGGTAAGTACTTCCCAACCTCTTCTTTGGATCTCATGGCGGATCTCCGGATATTCACCCTTTTTGAGTGAAAAGGGGGCCTCGGGGATCACCTTCTTCAAGGCCACAACTTCATAGAAGTGGTCTTGATGCACCCTTGAGATGAACCTATCCATCTCCCATGACTCGGAGGTGGAAGCTTTTGCCTTCCCTTTCCTCTTTCTAGAGGTTTCTCCGGCCTTGGATGTCATAATGGTTATGAAAAAGCAATGCTTTTACCACACCAAACTTAAAATGTTTGCTCGTCCTCGAGCAAAAGAAGAAAGAAGAGAGTAGAAGAAGAAGAAATGAGGGAGAGGGAGATGGTGGTGTATTCGGCCAAAGAGGGGGAAAAGTGGTGTTTTGGTTGTGTGAAAATGAAGGAGTGAAGAAGGGTATTTATAGGAGAGAGGGGAGATGGGGTTCGGCCATATTGGGTGGGTTTGGGAGGGAAAGTGGTTTGAATTTGAAGGGTGAGGTTGGTGGGGTTTTATGAAGGATGGATGTGAGTGGTGAAGAGAAAGATGGGATTTGATAGGTGAAGGGGTTTTGGGGAAGAGGTATTGAGGTGATTGGTGAATGGGGGAAGAAGAGAGAGAGTGGTGGTGGGGTTGGTGGGGGTCCTGTGGGGTCCACAGATCCTGTGGTGTCAAGGAAAAGTCATCCCTGCACCAAATGTTGCTCAAAATCACGTTTTGAGCCATTTCTGGCGTTAAACGCCGGGCTGGTGCCCATTCCTGGTGTTTAACGCCAGGTTCTTGCCCTTTTCTGGCGTTTAACGCCAGTCTGGTGCCCCTTTCTGGCGTTAAACGCCCAGAATGGTGCCAGACTGGGCGTTAAACGCCCAACTGCTAGGCTTACTGGCGTTTGAACGCCAGCAGCTTCTTCCTCCAGGGTGTGCTGTTTTTCTTCCTGTTTTTCATTTTGTTTTTGCTTTTTCAATGGATTTTGTGACTTCTTATGATCATCAACCTACAAAAAACATAAAATAACCAAAGAAACTATATAAATTATAATCATTGGGTTGCCTCCCAACAAGCGCTTCTTTAATGTCAGTAGCTTGACAGAGGGCTCTCATGGAGCCTCACAGATACTCAGAGCAATGTTGGAACCTCCCAACACCAAACTTAGAGTTTGAATGTGGGGGTTCAACACCAAACTTAGAGTTTAGTTGTGGCCTCCCAACACCAAACTTAGAGTTTGACTGTGGGGGCTCTTCTTGACTCTGATTTGAGAGAAGCTCTTCATGCTTCATCTCTATGGTGACAGAGGGATATCCTTGAGCCTTAAACACAAAGGATTCTCCATTCACTTGAATGATCAGTTCTCCTCCATCAACATCAATCACAGCCTTTGCTGTGGCTAGGAAGGGTCTGCCAAGGATGATGGTTTCATCCATGCACTTCCCAGTCTCTAGGACTATGAGATCAGCAGGAATGTAGTGGTCTTCAACCTTTACCAAAACATTCTCTACAAGTCCATGAGCTTGTTTTCTTGAGTTGTCTGCCATCTCTAATGAGATTCTTGCAGCTTGTACCTCAAAGATCCCTAGCTTCTTCATTACTGAGAGAGGCATGAGGTTTACACTTGACCCTAAGTCACACAGAGCCTTCTTGAAGGTCATGGTGCCTATGGTACAAGGTATGGAAAACTTCCCAGGGTCTTGTCTCTTTTGAGGTAAATTCTGCCTAGATAAGTCATCCAGTTCTTTGGTGAGCAAAGGAGGTTCATCCTCCCAAGTCTCATTTCCAAATAACTTGTCATTTAGCTTCATGATTGCTCCAAGGTATTTAGCAACTTGCTCTTCAGTGACATACTCATCCTCTTCAGAGGAAGAATACTCATCAGAGCTCATGAAAGGCAGAAGTAAGTCCAATGGAATCTCTATGGTCTCATTTTGAGTCCCAGATTCCCATGGTTCCTCATTGGGGAACTTATCGGAGGCTAGTGCACGCCCATTGAGGTCTTCCTCAGTGGCGTTCACTGCCTCTCCATCCTCTCCAAATTCGGCCATATTGATGGCTTTGCACTCTCCTTTTGAATTTTCTTCTGTGTTGCTTGGGAGAGTACTTGGAGGGAGTTCAGTAACTTTCTTGCTCAACTGTCCCACTTGTCCTTCCAAATTCCTAATGGAGGACCTTGTTTCATTCATGAAACTTTGAGTGGTTTTAATTAGATCAGAGACCATGGTTGCTAAGTCAGAGGGGTTCTGCTTAGGATTCTCTGTCTGTTGCTGAGAAGATGATGGAAAAGGTTTGCCATTGTTAAACCTATTTCTTCCACCATTATTATTGAAACCTTGTTGAGGTCTCTCTTGATTCTTCCATGAGAGATTTGGGTGATTTCTCCATGAAGAATTATAGGTGTTACCATAAGGTTCTCCTAGGTAATTCACCTCTTCCATTGAGGGGTTCTCAGGATCATAAGCTTCTTCCTCAGATGAAGCCTCCTTAGTACTGCTTGGTGCATTTTGCATTCCAGACAGACTTTGAGAAATCAAATTGACTTGTTGAGTCAATATTTTATTCTGAGCCAATATGGCATTCAGAGCATCAATCTCAAGAACTCCTTTCTTCTGACTTGTCCCATTGTTCACAGGATTCCTTTCAGAAGTGTACATGAATTGGTTATTTGTAACCATTTCAATGAGCTCTTGAGCCTCTGTAGGCGTCTTCTTCAGATGAAGAGATCCTCCAGCAGAGCTATCCAAAGACATCTTGGACAGTTCAGAGAGACCATCATAGAAAATACCTATGATGCTCCATTCAGAAAGCATGTCAGAAGGACATCTTCTGATCAATTGTTTGTATCTTTCCCAAGCTTCATAGAGGGATTCTCCATCCTTCTGTCTGAAGGTTTGGACTTCCACTCTAAGCTTACTCCATCTTTGTGGTGGAAAGAACTTTGCCAAGAAGGCATTGACTAGCTTTTCCCAAGAGTCCAGGCTTTCTTTAGGTTGAGAGTCCAACCATATCCTAGCTCTGTCTCTTACAGCAAAAGGGAATAGCATCAGTCTATAGACCTCAGGGTCAACCCCATTAGTCTTGACTGTGTCACAGATTTGCAAGAACTCAGCTAAAAACTGATGAGGATCTTCCATTGGAAGTCCATGGAACTTGCAATTCTGTTGCATTAGAGAAACTAATTGAGGCTTAAGCTCAAAGTTGTTTGCTCCAATGGCAGGGATAGAGATGCTTCTCCCATAAAAATCAGGAGTAGGTGCAGTAAAGTCACCCAGCACCTTCCTTGCATTGTTTGCATTATTGTTGTTTTCGGCTGCCATGTCTTCTTCTTCTTTGAAGAATTCGGTCAGGTCCTCTAAAGAGAGTTGTGCTTTGGCTTCTCTTAACTTTCTCTTCAAGGTCCTTTCGGGTTCAGGGTCAGCTTCAACAAGAATGCCTTTGTCTCTGCTCCTGCTCATATGAAAGAGAAGAAAACAAGAAAATGTGGAATCCTCTATGTCACAGTATAGAGATTCCTTGAGGTGTCAGAGGAAAAGAGAAATAGAAAGAAGAAGGAGAAGAAGAATTCGAACTTTACTTAGATAATGTTCGAATTGTGCATTGAGAAGGAGTGGTACTCCATAAATAGAAGGATGTGAGAAGGAGGGAAGAAGATTTTCGAAAATTAATTAAAATATTTTGAAAACATTTTTGAAAAACACTAATTGATTTTCGAAAATAAAAGTGGAAAAGAAATCAAGTGATTTTTGAAAAAGATTTTTAAATTAGAAATCAAAAGGATTTGATTGAAAACTTATTTTGAAAAAGATGTGGTTAAGAAGATATGATTGGTTTTAAAAAGATGTGATTGAAAAGATATGATTTGAAAACAATTTTAAAAATATATGATTTGAAAACAATTAAAAAAAAGATTTGATTTTTTTTTTTAAAAAATAATGACTTGCCTAACAAGAAAAGATATGATTCAAACATTAAACCTTTCTTAACAGAAAAGGCAACAAATATGAGATGTTCAATCAAATCATTAATTGTTAGTAAGTATCTTTGAAAAAGGAAAGAAATTGATTTTGAAAACATTTGATTGAAAAGATATGATTTGAAAAAGATTTGATTTTGAAAAACTTGAAAAAATTTGATTTGAAAAACAAAATCTTCCCCCTAGCACCATCCTGGCGTTAAACGCCCAGAATGGCATCCATTCTGGCGTTTAACGCCCAAAATGCACCCTTTTTGGGCGTTAAACGCCCAACCAGGTACCCTGGCTGGCGTTTAAACGCCAGTCTGCCTTCTTCACTGGGCATTTTCGAATGCCCAGCTTTTTCTGTATAATTCCTCTGCAGTATGTTCTGAATCTTCAATTCTCTGTATTATTGACTTGAAAAGACACGAATTAAAAATATTTTTGGATTTTTTTATAATCAAAATGCAACAAGAATCAAATAACAATGCATGCAAGACACCAAACTTAGCAGTTTGTATACTACTGACACTACATGAGACACATAAACACTCAAGTCAAGAGAATTCAAAGATCAGAGTAAGAAATCATCAAGAATTACTTGAAGATCCTTAAGACTCATGAATGAATGCATGCAATTGACACCAAACTTAAGATGAGACACTAGACTCAAACAAGAAACATCAAATATTTTTGTGCTTTTCGAAAATTAAGTGAAAACATCAAAATTCTTAATGAGAATTCCAGGAATCAGGGCAATGCTAGTCTAAGACTCCGGTCCAGGAATTAGACATGGCTTCACAGCCAGCCAAGCTTTCAAAGAAAGCTTCGGTCCAAAACACTAGACATGGCCAAAGCCCAGCCAAGCCTTAGCAAATCACTGCTCCAAAAGCAAGATCAACAAGCTCTTGTGATGATAAGTTGAAACCTCGGTCCAATGAGATTAGACATGGCTTCTCAGCCAGCCAGATCTCAACAAATCATCATGAAACTCTAGAACTCATCTTCAAGAATTTCGAAAAAAATAAATGCCTAATCTAAGCAACAAGATGAACCGTCAGTTGTCCATACACAAGAACAATCCCCGGCAACGGCGCCAAAAACTTGGTGCACGAAATTGTGATCAATACTTTTCAAAACATAAACAATCCCTAGTAATGGCTCCAAAGACTTGGTGCTCAATACCATGGCATAAACACAACTTCGCACAACTAACCAGCAAGTGCACTGGGTCGTCCAAGTAATAAACCTTACGCGAGTAAGGGTCGATCCCACGGAGATCGGTGGCATGAAGCAAGCTATGGTCACCTTGCAAATCTCAGTCAGGCAGACTCAAATGTATAATGGTGATGAACAAAAATAACATAAAGATAAAGATAAAGATAGAGATACTCATGTATATCATTGGTGAGAGCTTCAGATAAGCGAATGAAGATGCCTTCCCTTCCGTCTCTCTGCTTTCCTAATGTCTTCTTCCAATCCTTCTTACTCCTTTCCATGGCAAGCTCGTGTAGGGTTTCACCGTTGTCAATGGCTACCTCCCATCCTCGCAGTGAAAGCTAATGCACGCACTCTGTCACAGTACTGCCAATCACCGGTTTGGTTCCCTCCCCTACCGGAATAGAATCCCTCTTTTGCGTCTGTCACTAACGCCCAGTAGGTTACAGGTCTGAAGCACGTCACAGTCATTCAATCATTGAATCCTACTCAGAATACCACAGACAAGGTTAGACCTTCCGGATTCTCTTGAATGCCGCCATCAGTTCTTGCCTATACCATGAAGACTCCGATTAAAGAATCCAAGAGATATTCACTAAGCCTCGGATGCTTGTAGAACAAGAATGGTTGTCAGTCACCTTGTTCATGGGTGAGAATGATGATGAGTGTCACGGATCATCACATTCATCAAGTTGAAGAACAAGTGATATCTTGGTAAAAGAACAAGCGGAATTGAATAGAAGAACAATAGTAATTGCATTAATACTCGAGGTACAGCAGAGCTCCACACCTTAATCTATGGTGTGTAGAAACTCCACCGTTGAAAATACATAAGAACAAGGTCTAGGCATGGCCGAATGGCCAGCCTCCCAAAGTGAGTTCAATCATCAAAACATGATCAAAAGACTCTCTATCGATCCGATGATCTCTAATACAATAGTAAAAGGTCCTACTTATAGAAAACTAGTAGCCTAAGGTGTACAGAGATGAGTAAATGACATAAAAATCCACTTCCGGGCCCACTTGGTGTGTGCTTGGGCTGAGCAATGAAGCATTTTCGTGTAGAGACTTCTCTTGGAGTTAAACGCCAGCTTTTATGCCAGTTTGGGTGTTTAACTCCCAATTAGGTGCCAGTTCCGGCGTTTAACGCTGGAATTTCTGTAGGTGACTTTGAACGCCGGTTTGGGCCATCAAATCTTGGGCAAAGTATGGACTATCATATATTGCTGGAAAGCCCAGGATGTCTACTTTCCAACGCCGTTGAGAGCGCGCCAATTGGGCTTCTGTAGCTCCAGAAAATCCACTTCGAGTGCAGGGAGGTCAGAATCCAACAGCATCTGCAGTCCTTTTGAGTCTCTGGATCAGATTTTTGCTCAGGTCCCTCAATTTCAGCCAGAAAATACCTAAAATCACAGAAAAACACACAAACTCATAGTAAAGTCCAGAAAAGTGAATTTTAACTAAAAACTAATAAAAATATACTAAGAACTCAACTAAAACTACTAAAAGCATACTAAAAACAATGCCAAAAAGCGTACAAATTATCCGCTCATCAGATGTCTACTTTCCAACGCCGTTGAGAGCACACCAATTGGGCTTTTGTAGCTCCAGAAAATCCACTTCGAGTGCAGGGAGGTCAGAATCCAACAGCATCTGCAGTCCTTTTGAGTCTCTGGATCAGATTTTTGCTCAGATCCCTCAATTTCAGCCAGAAAATACCTGAAATCACAGAAAAACACACAAACTCATAGTAAAGTCCAGAAAAGTGAATTTTAGCTAAAAACTAATAAAAATATAATAAGAACTCAACTAAAACTACTAAAATCATACTAAAAACAATGCCAAAAAGCGTACAAATTATCCGCTCATCAGGTGGAAAGTTCTCTAATTTACTGGAGTATAAACTCCTTTGATTGATTTCCTCATTTTCTTCCATAGGATCTTGCATTGTATCTCTTGGGAAGGAATTTGCTTGTTCCTCTTCCTGGTTATTGATTAGCGACTGCACATGTTTATCTACCTTTTTTACACTTGTCTTTATATCATGTAGAAATTCTTTCATGAGAAGCTCAAGATCTGACGGTATTTGAGATGAATAAGGAGATGGTGGCTCTTGATATGCATAAGAAGAAGATGATGGTTCTTGATAAGTGTAAAAAGAGGATGATTCTTGGTTTGAATAGGAAGATGGTGGCTCTTGATATGGGTAGAAGGATAATGGTTCTTGATATGGATAGAGAGGTGGTGATTCTTGGTATGAATATGGAGGTGGTGGTTCTTGATATGAATATGGAGGTGGTGGCTCTTGATAGTTGGAAAATGGAGCATTGAAGTTTCTTTGGTTTTGACTTTGCCAACCAAAATTTGAGTCATTCCTCCATCCACAATAATAAGAATCACTCTTTGGGTATGAGTAGTAACCCATGTGATCTCTCTCCATTATTTTTCTTAGCACAAAACACAAAAAGAATTAAACGCACCATGTGGTAAACAGGAAAGCAAAGAAGACAGAACAGAAATTTTTTTTAAAGGAATAAAAAAATAATAATAAAAAAAATTTGAAAATAAATGAAAAGAAGTGAACTATAAATTCAAAAAGTTAAATAAAGAAAATACTAGGATTTTTTAAAAAATATATTTTTTTAGAGAAAAGTTACTACGGAGACACGAAACTTAATTTCAAAAATTAAGAGAAAAGAACAAAAAAATTAAACAAAAAAAATCAAAATATATATTTTTTAAAATTTAAGGAAATAAGTTAAATGAAATTTTTTTTTTACGAAAACCAAGTAATAAAAGAAATAAAACGAAACAGGAGGGGGTTCACGGAATATAAGATGAAAAAATAAAAAAAACAAATGAAAAATAAAAATTAATAATACTAAAATAAAACTAATTAAAAGGAAAATTATCTAATCTAAGCAATCAAACAACGAATAGTTGTCAATCACAATTAATCCCTGGCAACGGTGCCAAAAATTTGGTGCGGTATTTTACAACCCACAAACTAACCGGCAAGTGCACCGGGTCGTACCATGTAATACCTTACGTGAGTAAGGGTCGATCCCATGAGAATTGATGGATTAAGCAACAATAGTGTTTGATAGGCTTAGTTAGACAAACAAAAAATAGTGTTTGGAAGTTCAAAAGCATTAACAGTAAATTAAGAATTTTAGAAAGCAAGCAGCAATGAGTTGGGAATAAAATATGGAGAAGATAGTTAAGGTTTCAGAGTTATCTATTTTTTTGGATTGAATTTTCTCACTAACTAATTTAATTATGTAAGATTTAATTCATGGCAAACTATATGTGACTAGACCCTAATTCCTTAGACCTTCCTAGTCTCCTCTAAAATTCATCAACAGCCAATTCCTTGGTCAATTAATTCCAATTAGAGGGTGATGATCAAATTCCAGTTTATATGCCACAAAAATTCTAATCACCCAAAAATAAGAGGATTATATGTCACGTATCCCGTTAAATCCAGATAATTAAAATTTAGGAGAAATTATTTTCAAGCTGTTTTTCAAGTAAAGAGCTTTTCCAAGTTTTACAAGAACTCAAATAGAAAGAGGGTCATACTTCCGTTCTACCCAAATTCATAAAATAAAAAGCGAAAACAATTCTTAAATATAAACCCAAAACATAAATTAAAATAGAAAAAGCAATAAAATCAATCCATACAAATAAACAGAGCTCCTAACCTTAACAATGGAGGATTAGTTGCTCATGGTTCAGAGAAGAATGTTATGGAATACGGAATGTAAATTTGGAATAGAATTCCCTAATGGAATCCCCTAATGGAACCTCCTTAATAGAAGAGAAGTCTCCCCTTTTTATAACTAATCTTAATTAATTCAAAATCTAATATTTAAAATTAACATAGTATCTTTTCCTATTTTAAAATCAAATTTGAATTTAAATCAGAATTAACTAACTACTCCGCGTCTTGTAATGTGGGGACCACTTGGCTTCACTGGATTCGCACCTAACTTGGGTGCTAAAATGGGGCCCAAAAATCACCCCAGCATTTTCTGCGTTTTCTGCACGTAGCGCATGTCACGCGTACGCGTCAGTCACGCGTACGCGTTGATGGTCTTTCTTCCGAGTCACGCGGACGCGTCGATCACGTGCACGCGTCGCTGTGCAAATCTTCAAATCACGCGTACGCGTCATTCACGTGCACGCATCGCCGTGGAAAGCTCCAAATCACGCGTACACGTCAGTCACGCGTACGTGTCACTCCTTGCTACCATCTCCTTGGATTCTTGTGCTGTAGAAACTCCATCAAATCCAGCTGAATGCTACCTAAAATAAACAAAATTGCAAAAGACTCAAAGTAGCATCCATATTGGCTAAAAGATAATTAATTCTTTATTAAACTCAACAAATTAGATGCAAATTCACTAGAAAAAGATAGGAAAGATGCTCACGCATCACAACACCAAACTTAAACTTTTGCTTATCCTCAAGCAACCAAAACTAATATAAGCTTAGGATGTGAATTTACATGAGAATGAGAGTTCGATTAAGCTCATGTCTCTTCTTATAGTGGGGTTTACAACTGCAATCCTGAATAGTCTTGGCATTTCACTTTATCCTTTGAAGTTCAGAATGATTGGAATCCATAAGAACTCAGAATTCAGATAGTGTTATTGATTCTCCTAGTTCAGTATGTTGATTCTTGAACACAGCTACTTTATGAGTCTTGGCCGTGACCCTAAGCATTTTGCTTTCCAGTATTACCACCGAATACATAAATGCCACAGACACATAACTGGTTGAACCTTTTCAGATTGTGACTCAGCTTTGCTAGAGTCCCCAGTTAGAGGTGCCAGAGTTCTTAAGCACACTCTTTTTGCTTTGGATCACGACTTTAACCGCTCAGTCTCAAGCTTTTCACTTGACACCTTCACGCCACAAGCACATAGTTAAGGACAACTTAATATAGCCGCTTAGACCAGAGTTTTATTCCTTTGGTCCCTCTTATCTATTAATGCTCAAAGTCTTGGATCCTTTTTACCCTTTGCCTTTTAGTTTAAAGGGTTATTGGCTTTTTCTGCTTGCTTTTTCTTTTTTTTTCTTTCTTTCTCTTTATTTATTTTTATTTTTATTTTTATTTTTATTTTTTATTTTTTTGCAAGCTTTGTATTTTTCACTGCTTTTTCTTGCTTCAAGAATCAATTTTATGATTTTTCAAATTATCAATAATATTTCTCTTTTTTCATCATTCTTTCAAGAGCCAACAATTTTAACATTCATAAACTTCACTATAAAAAATATGCACTGTTCATGTCATGTATTTATAATTACAGAAAATACCACCACATTTAAGTAAATAAGACTACTTTTAAAATTAACTCAATTTCTCATGCAGTACATCACTTCTGTATTTTTTATTTGAATTCAAGCTTAGTGAGTAATACATGAGACATCTTTTTAGAATTGAAGCAATTAAGAAAAAGCTAAACTAGTCCTAGGATTCTAACTAATAAAGGATAATTTAACAAACAAACCAAAATAGCAGAAAACCGGAACGTAACATAGAAAAAGAGGGGAGGAATAAAAAAATGAAAGGAGCTCAACCACCTTAGTTTTCCTAGTGGTCGCTTTATAATTCAGGTTGTGCTCCTACGTGAAGATGATTCGCCTCCCTTTTGGTGCCATAGGAATAAACAGAAAACGCTTAAGGGAAGCGTCAACACCAAACTTAAAAGTTTGCTTGTCCTCAAGCAAAGACGAACTGAAAATAGAAAGAGACAAATATTATGATGAAAGAAAAAGAAAAGGATAAAAGAACAAGAGAGAATTAGGATTTGGAGAGGGGGAAAGAAAAAATAAAAAAATGGGCGGCGAACTAGTAGAGTTGTGCGGCGCAGGTGACGCGTACGCGTGCGGCACGCGTACGCGTGCGGCACGCGTACGCGTGGGTCTCGGAAATTTCTTAATGACGCGTAAGCGTCAGGCACGCGTCTGCGTGCCCTGGGTTTTGTGCGATTCGCACGAAGCCAGCCACACGCACACACAACTCTCTGTTTGCGTGGCTTGGGAACCCAGATTGGCATACGACGCGTTCGCGTCATGTACGCGCACGCGTGGATGGCCATTTGTGCAAATGACGCGCACGCGTCAGGGACGCGTACGCGTGATCAAATTTGTGCCTCTAGCACACTTCCAGCCCCAAACCAGCACAAGTCTCTGCTCAAGCACATATTTATGTCGAATTTCAAGGTCACGCGTACGCGTCACTGATGCACACGCGTGGAAGGCGAAAAGTGCAAACGACGCGTACCGTGGGTTACGCGTACGCGTGATGCCGCTTGTGCTTCCATCATGCTTCCAGCGCTACTCCTGCTCAACTCTCTGTCAAATTTTATTTTCACGCACATGCATATGACGCGTATGCGTCAGCGACGCTTGCGCGTCATATGCTCCTCTTCTATTTTTTTATTTATTTATAAATTATCCAGTTCCTATTCTAAAATAGCTGCATGATTAGAAAATTAGTAAGAACTAAATAAAAATCAAATAAGTAAGAAAACTACTTCTACGAAAAAAAATAACTAAGAATGAAAAGGAATGATCATACCACGGTGGGTTATCTCCCACAAAGCACTTTTAGTTAAAGTCCTTAAGTTGGACATGTGGTGAGCTCCTTATCATGGTGGCTTGTGCTTGTACTGATCCAGGAATTTCCACCAATGTTTGTAATTCCAATGGCTACCGGGATCCCAAACTAGGCGCCTAACGCCTTTGAGCAAGTTGAAGCAAGTGACAAGGCCCCAAGAGTGTTGATTGTGGGAATTAATTCTAGGGTCCCAAACCTTGCTTTTACACCCATCTTCTTGTGGATCACCATTATTTCCACCTGGTGGCAAGCAATCTGAATTCTCACAGAGACATCCAAACAACCTTCTAGACCCATTCAATTTAGCTCTACACCAATCCTTGCACTTCAATTTGGAGCATGCAACCATATTGAACCTTGCTTGATAACTCTTGTCACTAACCATCTTCCTCTTACTCTTAATGCCACAAAGAACTCTAAATTGACCATCAGTCTCTAGTAGCCCATATTTAAATGGGAAAATAAAGATCAAGGATAGGAATTTTATCCACTTGAATGTTGTATTGGATGGTGATGGCTTTGGAAGAGGTCTTGCAAGCTCCACTCCCTTGTGTTCTTCTTTGAATTCTTCTACCTCTTTGCAAGCTTCCTCAATTTCAACCTCTTCCTCTTGGTAGCTTTCTTCTAATTCAATCTCTTCTTCATTACTTACCAAGGGCATGGGAGGTTGTGCATCTTCCTCTTCTTCCATATGTGAGGGTGGAAAGTTCTCTAATTTACTGGAGTATAAACTCCTTTGATTGATTTCCTCACTTTATTTCATAGAATCTTGCATTGTATCTCTTGGGAAGAAATTTGCTTGTTCCTCTTCCTGGTTATTGATTAGCGACTGCACATGTTTCTCTACATTTTTTACACTTGTCTTTATATCATGTAGAAATTCTTTCATGAGAAGCTCAAGATCTGACGGTATTTGAGATGAATAAGGAGATAGTGACTCTTGATATGCATAAGAAGAAGATGATGGTTCTTGATAAGTGTAAAAAGAGGATGATTTTTGGTATGAACATGGAGATGGTGGCTCTTGATATGGGTAGAAGGATGATGGTTCTTGATATGGATAGTGAGGTGGTGATTCTTGGTATGAATATGGAGGTGGTGGTTCTTGATATGAATATGGAGGTGGTGGCTCTTGATAGTTGGAACATGGAGCATTGAAGTTTCTTTGGTTTTGACTTTGCCAACCAAAATTTGAGTCATTCCTCCATCCACAATAATAAGAATCACTCTTTGGGTCTGAGTAGTAACCCATGTGATCTTTCTCCATTATTTTTCTTAGCACAAAACACCAAAAAGAATTAAACGCACCATGTAGTAAACAGAAAAGCAAAGAAGATAGAACAGAATTTTTTTAAAGGAATAAAAAAATAATAACAAAAAAAATTCGAAAATAAATGAAAAGAAGTGAACTATAAATTCAAAAAGTTAAACAAAGAAAAATACTAGGATTTTTAAAAAAAATATATTTTTTTTTAGAGAAAAGTTACTACGGAGACACCAAACTTAATTTCAAAAATTAAGAGAAAAGAAAAAAAATTAAACAAAATAAATCAATATATATATTTTAAAATTTAAGAAAATAAGTTAAATGAATTTTTTTTTACGAAAACCAAGTAATAAAAGAAATAAAACGAAACAGGGGGAGGGGGTTCATGGAAAATAAGAAGAAAAAATAAAAAAAAACAAATGAAAAATAAAAATTAATAATACTAAAATAAAACTAATTAAAAGGAAAATTATCTAATCTAAGCACTCAAACAACGAATAGTTGTCAATCACAATCAATTCCCGGCAACGGCGCCAAAAACTTGGTGCGGTATTTTACAACCCACAAACTAACCGGCAAGTGTACCGGGTCGTACCAAGTAATACCTTACGTGAGTAAGGGTCGATCCCACGAGGATTGATGGATTAAGCAACAATAGTGTTTGATAGGCTTAGTTAGACAAACAGAAAATAGTGTTTGGAAGTTCAAAAGCATTAACAGTAAATTAAGAATTTCAGAAAGCAAGCAGCAATGAGTTGGGAATAAAATATGGAGAAGATAGTTAAGGTTTCAGAGTTATCTATTTTTCGGATTGACTTTTCTCACTAACTAATTTAATTATGTAAGATTTAATTCATGGCAAACTATATGTGACTATACCCTAGTTCCTTAGACCTTCCTAGTCTCCTCTAAAATTCATCAACAGCCAATTCCTTGGTCAACTAATTTCAATTAGAGGGTGATGATCAAATTCCAGTTTATATGCCACAAAAATTCTAATTACCCAAAAATAAGAGGATTATATGTCACGTATCCCGTTAAATCCAGATAATTAAAATTTTGGAGAAATTGTTTTCAAGCTATTATTCAAGTAAAGAGCTTTTCCAAGTTTTACAATAACTCAAATAGAAAAAGGGTCATACTTTCGTTCCACCCAAATTCATAAAATAAAGAGCGAAAACAATTCTTAAATATAAATCCAAAACATAAATTAAAATAGAAAAAGCAATAAAGCGTCGTCGTGGAAAGCTCCAAATCACGCGTACGCGTCAGTCACGCGTACGCGTCGCTCCTCGCTGCCATCTCCTTTGATTCTTGTGCTGTAGAAACTCCATCAAATCCAGTTGAATGCTACCTAAAATAAACAAAATTGCAAAAGACTCAAAGTAGCATCCATATTGGCTAAAAGATAATTTATTCTTTATTAAACTCAACAAATTAGATGCAAATTTACTAGGAAAAGATAGGAAAGATGCTCACGCATCAGCAGGCATAGTTCTTCCCGTTGAAGAAGGGAGGCTTGTTGTTTGACTGACCTTATGTTAGAGTGTAGGCAACTGTAGTTGTGCTCAAGTTGTTCGCCATTGGACCTTTGCTCTAAGCTGTGAAGCTTGATTCTTGAGACCTTGGCTCTAGATACCAATTGAAGGTTGTAGAAGACTTAGAGAAGGGGGTTTGAATCCATGGTCTTCTTTTGCTTTAATGAATTAAGCCTTTAATATCAAACTTTCACTTAAAATCTGTTTGAACTGTGCAGCGAAAATTTTATGAGACAATTTTATTTTGTCTCGTAAATTTCAGAAAACAGAACTTAGAGAAAGAGAAGAAGGATGACACAAGCATGTATCCTGGTTCAGTTGCCTTGTGCAATGCAACCTACATCCAGTCTCCACCACAACAGTGGTAGAATTTCCACTATAGTTAAAGTATTACATACACCAATTTCTTAGGATTCACTCAATTCTTTCTCTCTCAAGTTCTTACCTAACTTGGTTATGCTAATACCTAACTCTTCACTCTAAGTGTTAACGCAACTTAGAAAGGGGCACCTCACAGGTTCAAGATACAAGTCACATGAAACAACCTAAAGAAATCTAAAATCACTCTAGGCTTTTCTCTCAAGTGTGTCACTCAGCCTTTTGTCACTCATTGGCTTTTTCTTGGATTCTTACTTTCAGCCTTTTACCTCTCAAGAAATTATAGAAAGATATAAATTGAAAATGAGATACAAACTGTAAAATATGAAGGAGATTAATACATAAACAGCCTCTGTTGCTATATGTTGAACCAGATTCAGCAGTTCTTCATCTTAGCAGAATGCTTTTTTGACAAGAAAACACTGTCCAAAGTTCATGAACTCTACAAAGAAGCTCTTCAGAACAAACTCAAAATCTGGTTCTCTCTCCTTATCTTGTCATCCAAAAAAATTTTCCTTTTGTACCTTGTGCAGGATCGTAGATAAGGTTTCTTCCCAAGTCAACTTCTTGGACTTTGAGCTTTGATAATACATCCCTTCTCTTTTTTTAATCAACCCCTAACTTAGGGATTTCAATTCTAATTTTCATGCTTGACCGAGGTCAACTGAGCAGCAAAGGATTATTGTTCAGTGGTAAGCCCTAAATCTACACCATTAACAATGTGCTTTGGCTTCAAGTAACTTTGTAGACCATTGATTTACAACAACATAGATTAGAGATTTCTTTCTCTATTTATCCCAAAATGGTGTCGCAAAAAGTTGGAGAAGGAGCGAAGAAAATAAATTGCATGCAAATGGAAATAAATCACCTTTAACTTCTAACTAAGCTTAGCTTGTTTTAATTTGGGTGATTAGACATTTGCTTTTGTGATTTACCTTTCTCTTTCTTTCTTTTCTGGTAAATGAACCAGGAAGAAGCTTTCTCTCTCTTTTTATGTTTCTGACCGAAGTAATTAAGCTTGCGAAAGATGGCTTTGGAAGGCTTCCACTTGAATGATGCAACTTGGGCTAGATTTGCTTCACTTACCTCTCAGCCCATGTGATTTCTTTGTTATTTCTTTTGGACTTAGTTTGAGCACTTTTGTATACTTCAGTAGCTTCTGTTTCTTTGTTTTATTTGGATTGGGCTGCTTTAATCATTTGGGCCTACCACACTAATCAAACACATTCAAAACTAATTGGGTGTTTAATCCAATACATTAATATTTATCATCATCAATTAAGTTAGTAAATTTCTTAACTTAATAGTTCAGTAATTTACCTGTTTGGATCTTCTCTATCTGCATGCATTGCTATTCAGCTATATGAGATTGCTAGTCTTCTTATCAAGATTGGAGAAGAAACCTAAGATTTTGTCTCTTACTAAAAAACAAGAGTATTATAATTAACTAAATCCTGATAGAAGATTTTAACAGAACCAAGAAGAAAAAATAATCAAACTCATTCAAAAAACAAAATGAAATAATTAGAAGTTCTAAAAAATAGAAACCTGGAAGAATGACATCTCTTGCAAAGCGTTGTAGAACATTGGCTACGGATTCGAAGCGCGAATGCACGACGACAAGAGATGAACAACAACACTACCACTGTGAGGAAGGAAAATGGTGAGACAAGAGGAAGAGAATGAAGAAGGGCTGAGGCAGAGTGATGGTTGAAGTGGTGAGACAAGGACTCCGATTTGGAGAATCTGAGTGGCAGTGAGGAGGAGAGTGGAGAGGGGATGAGACCGAGTGATGGATGAGGTGGTGAGTTAAGAGTGCAAATGTGTAGAGACCAACAAGCCAGAAGAATGAGTTTGGAAAGGGAATGTGCCTAGTGATAGTTGAGGGAAAGACTGGATTGTGGTATTAGGAGTAGGGTTCATTAATGGTGACTCTTGAATTTTGGCTTCAACCTGACCCATGGATTCCACTTTAGATACGTTTTAGATTTTTGCAAATAATTATGATGAGATATATTACGTGTTATGACAAAAAAATGGATACATTATCAAGATAAGTGTATATTATTAAAATTTTAAAAGGAAAACAATATTATTTTTAAATAATAAATATAAAAGTGTATATATTAAAATCTATTAAGTATCAAAAAATAAATATTAAAATTAATCATTATGTAATTACATATATATATATATATTTCATTTCTTTCATGTCTTTTAAAACTGTGTAATTACATATTATGAATTCAAAATTAATAACAATAAATATCGTAATAATAACAATGTCATATATTATCTATATTAAACTATTTACGACAGCGTGGATTGTGGAGGACGATGAATTAGTAGGTGGTAGGAGGTGATGGGATTCGACGCCGAGTCGGGTTGTCTGTGCTCCTCATAATTGGCTCTGATGGTGATGACATAGAGCAACTGAACGCAAGGTGAACGCGTAAAGTGGCTCAGAATCGACATCCAATATTTCTCTAAAGTAACTTCTGCGAGAGGTTGAAGATAAAGGATTGGGACCGCGAGGTTTTGCACCAATGGTCATGAAATTGGATATATAAAGCCAATAAAGGGAAAGAATGGAAGGGAAAAAGAGAAAAGAGGAGAGTGGACAGCAAGTAACTCACACACTCCATTTAACTTCAACTACTTATCTGACAATGCTAGGAGAAAGAAGGGCCAACTGTAGGATTTAGGGTTCAGAGAAATCATCATCTCCAGCACCAAATCGCTAAGAATCATTCGCATGTGGAAGAAAAATTAAGAGAACTGTCACCTTGTCGCCCGAATCAGCATCGAACAAGTGTGTTGCCCAAAGAAAATTTGATAACTAGAAAGAAAGATCTACATTGGATGTGAATCGGCGTGAACTGCAGGGAGCTCTCCAGTTCGGAGATGAATCCATGCCAATTCTATTATTTATAGATAGAATCATTTCTCACTTATATTTTTTCAAATTAAAATCACTCTTGAAAAATCAAAATATGCTTTTTTTAAATATTCTTTTATCAAAAAATTGAATTTTTTGAGAATCAAAATGTCTCAGTTATAATTAATTCAATACCACATTATTATAATGATATATTGACACTCTTGTACTCTTGTTGGTTTAAAGATTTGTTTCCAATATATATTTATCTATGGTTTATGTAACCAACGAAATAGTTCATCCATTTATATTGACCAAAATAGCCTACCATATGAACTATTATTGCGTGATATTTATGGCATGCGATATAGTAATATTGACTGTGCCATGTTGTGATTTATGAAATATATATAATATATAATTATTATTTAATTATGACATTATTAAAGATATTATATGGGTGTACGTTGATGTGTATTTTTGGAAAATAAATTTCAAATACACAAACTCACCGGCAAGTGTATCGGGTCGCATCAAGTAGTAATAACTCACTTAGAGTGAGGTCGATTTCACATGGATTGATGGATCAAGCAACTTTAGTGGGTGATTAGTTTAGTCAAGCTAACATTGAGTGAATTGTGTGAAGTTGAGCAACAGAATGTAAATAGCAGTGAACTTAAATTGCAGAATGTAAATAGGCAGGAAGCTTAAAGAACAAGCAATGTAAATTGCAGAAACTTAAATGACAAGAAATATAAATTGCTTGAAATGTAAAGAGGAGTGAGAGCAGGAAAATTAAATGAAAGCAGTAGATCAAAGCTTAGAACAATTGCAAGGAAATTAAAATTGCATGAAAAGTAAATTCATATCATAGTGGCTCAAATGTAAAGTGCAGAGGAACACACGTGCAGGAAAGTAAATTGGGAGCAATAGGAGCAGAAAGTAAAAATTGTAGAGAAGGAAATTGTAGCAGAAAAGTAAACCAGCAAGAAGACTGAGATCAATTTTCAAATCTCAAAGAGCACTTGACAATTTCAATGAAATAGTAAAAGCAGAAGGAAAGCAAAGAGCTCAATTGCTCACTTGATCAAGACAAAAACAAAATTCAACTCAATTGTGAAATTCAGAAAAGAAATTGAAGATCTCAGGGGATCAAAGAGACTAGAAAACAAGTCTAGATCTCAAGTCCTTCCTTGATTCAACAAAAAATAGATTTGCAGAAGAAAGAAAGATGAAATCAGTAAGGAGAACTTTGATTCAAATCACAATTCACTAAAATTTTGCAGAAAAAGAACAAGAGGAATTTAAGATCAAGAATGAAATAGAATTCCTTCACTCTCAATCCAAAATTTAAAAATAGAAAATAGGAAAACTAAAAGGAAAGCTCTCTACTCCTAAAGCTCCTTAGTGGAGCCAGCCTTTCCTAATGGAGCTCCCTTAACAAAGATGAAAATGATGCCTTATATAGGCTTTACAAAGTGAAAGTGAGAAGGAAACAAATTACATTTAAAATAAAAATCCTAATCTAATTGATCCTTGTGCCTTTGAGTGATGATAATGGGCTTTGCTTGCTTTGGATTTGAAGAAGAGTGGATCCAAAATGGCTTTTTAATTGAAATAGTGCCATGGTGCAGCTCCCAGGGCAGCGCTCAGTTAGAATTTCCTAACTGAGCGCCCATGCTTGTGTCCTTAGCCCATATGTTGCGTCAAAGCTTTGCTCCAAGTGTGTCTCCATAGCGTTATGTTAACTTTTGTTAACTGAGCACCTTTTGCTTGTGAGGAAACTCCAAGTTTGAACCCAAGTGAAAGCAATTTGGTGCCCGTCTCCTTATATTTTCTTTGAATGAGGCACGATAAAGTTAACTTAAGTTCACTGAGCGCTCCTTGTGAAGCATTGGCGCTTAGTTAAAACATTTTAACTTAACGCCCTTGCTTTCCCTTGGTCTCCACTTCGAATCCTGGCTCTCCCAATTTGGCAAATTTCCTTGCACACTAATAGCGCTACTCTGCCTTGGAGAGAGGCTTCCACTTCTAGCCTTGCTGGTTGCATTTTGTGGTTGATTTTTGAGCCTTAAAGACGCCTTTCAATTGAACATTTGTAGCTCAAGTTATGGCTCTTTGAAGGAGGCATGGTCATGCTGTCACTAGGCTTTATAAAAGCCCGAAAAAGTTAAGTTAACTCTTTTTAACTGAGCGCTCTTTTCAACTTGGGCGCTGGTGCCTTGTTGAGCGCTACTTGGTCATGGGCCACGTATTTGAAAGCGTGGCCTAAGGCTCCAAAGTGTGCTCCAACTTCAAAGTGTGCCCCAAAGGTCTTTTTTTCTCCTTTTTAGCTTATTTTGTGCTTCTTTGCTTCTTTTTCTTCTTATTTCCTACATGATCTATAAAATTAAAAGATCAAAGAAATATACCAATTAAGTACAAAAGTATCAATATTTAAGCACAAATCATCAATTTCTTGTATGAAAAAGCATAGAAAAACATGACATGATGACATGTCATCACAACACCAAACTTAAACCTTGCTTGTCCCCAAGCAAGAAAAGAATCATGCAATAAAGATTGATAATCCAAGGTGAGAAGAATAGCAAGTTAATGTTCATGGTAGGCTAGTTTTCTATGCATGCTACAATCACAAAAGAAATGTAAATGATTGATGCTTCTATCTAGCTCATTTTATGAAAGCTTTTCCTTATATTTCTTCCTTGAAACAAGCTTTTGATTTTCTTATTAGCTTCTCCTTTTGGGTGCTTTGCCCCATGAGTTGATAACAAAGCTACGACTTCTAAATGCTTTGTTTTCAAGTATTACCACTTGATACATAAGCACCACAAGTATTTGAATTAGAGGACTTCATTAAGCTCATTTTTTTCTTTTCTTTGACTCTCTAATCATTGATGCTAAGAACCTTGAGCTTTGAGGGAGTGCTTTTGCACTTGAGCCTAGCCTTGACTTCTAAGTGTTTTGTTTTCAAGCATTTGGCTTGATACATAAACACCACAAGTACTTAACAAATAAATTGCCATTGGTACTCAGAGCCTTCAGCTTTCTCATTCTTTCCCTTTTTCTTTTCCTGCCCTTTTTTGCTTTTTTCAAGGTTTTCATGATTTCAAAAGATTTCACAAAATATCTTAGATGAAAACTTCAATTAAATAAAATCTAATGCAATTGAGCAACAATTAATCATACTAGCTTTCCAATACTTGTATGCACATGCTAAATTCTTCTTTAATTCCTTGTTTGTTTATGATCATGATAATTTACTGCTTTGGACTTTACAAAACTCAAGTTGGTAGTCATAATATCACAGCAACATGTTACAAATCAAAACTCAAGCTATGCTTATTCATACCACATATGCATATAGAGAAGATAATGACAATCATGCAATTTAAAGTGTTGGAAACAAATGAGAGGAAAAGGAACTTTACAACCTTGTAGTCCATCTTCTCTATTGTTGTCATTTTCCTCCCATTCTTCTCCTTCCCATACCAGCTTAGAATGCTTGCTCCTTCTCAGGCAACAATTAGAATAATGGCTATGGGGCTGAAATGGAACATGAATGTCTTACACAATGAAATGTTAGTAATACATGTGCTTAAGCAAGCGAAATTAAGAGTAACTATCAAGGTACAGAGAAACAAAGACATTGTGATTGCAAAAATAAGATGGTGTGCATGATACATTGCATAAAGATATAAGTGGCACACCAAACTTAGTGTGACACTCTCACTTGAAATTGATGCAAGTATCTAATAAAGATTAGAACCAAATTTTGTTGCATAGCAACACCAAACTTAGAATGCAATCATATGTCAATTTATTTGAACTAAAACTAAATAAAACTGTCATTTGTTTACTACAATCACCAAGTGAAGCATCTATCATGAATAAGGATCTCTTGGTGATGTATTAACAAAACAGTTAAGAAGCAGAATAAGTGAAAGCATTAAACAAAAAAATAACTAAAGTAAACAGAATAATAAAGTGTCAAACCAAAAGAAAAATAACACTGCAAAGGCATTATGATTATGTAGAAGTGGTGTTGCTTAATGAATTGCATAGAGAATTAAGTGGCACACCAAACCTAGAATCTTAGTGTGTCACTTCCATGTAGAATTGATGCAATCATCCCAAGAGATTGAAATAAATTGTTGCAGGACAACACCAAACTTAGAATGTAACCATATGCCAATTTATTGGAATTTAAACAAAGCAAGGAGAAGAAATGTACCTACTGTCTACCTGTTCTTCACTTTCTTCCTCTTCTTCCAATTTGTTAAGAGGAATGACCTCAAGGGGGGAGAATTTTCAGCTATTGTCCCCTTTCTTGGTTTCCTCTCAGCAAGCCTCCTTTTGTACATGGCTTGATTGAGCTTGCTTGCTAATGGTCCAGAGGTTGGATTGCTTGTGGTTGACCTCCTCTTGAATGTTGTCCTTGGTATCTTGGTCTCAATCCTCTTCTCGGTGCTTTTGTTAATTGCCTTCACTTCCTTGAATTCAAGAATTGGTGGTTGTGTGATTATTGGAGTGATTTCTTCATTAGGAGCCTCTTGAATTGGTCGTTCCATGAGCCCTTCCTTCATGTGATTTTCTACTTCACTTGAGTTTGGACTTCCTTGATTGTCCTCCTCACTTTCTTGCTTTTCCACTTTCTCCTTCACATTCAACATTTGACTTAATAGTACTTTCATGGAGGAGTGATGAGCGGATAATTTATACGCTTTTTGGCATTGTTTTTAGGTAGTTTTTAGTAAGTTCAAGCTACTTTTAGGGATGTTTTCATTAGTTTTTATGTTAAATTCACATTTCTGGACTTTACTATGAGTTTGTGTGTTTTTTTGTGATTTCAGGTAATTTCTGGCTGAAATTGAGGGACTTGAGCAAAACTCTGAAAAAGGCTGACAAAAGGACTGTTGATGCTGTTGGAATCTGACCTCCCTGCACTCGAAATGGATTTTCTGGAGCTACAGAACTCCAAATGGCGCGCTCTCAACGGCGTTGGAAATTAGACATCTAGAGCTTTCCAGCAATATATAATAGTCCATACTTTATTCGGAAATTGATGACGTAAATTGGCGTTGAACGCCAAGTACATGCTGCTGTCTGGAGTTAAACGCCAGAAACACGTCATGATCCGGAGTTGAACGCCCAAAACACGTTATAACTTGGAGTTCAACTCCAATAAATGCCTCAGCTTGTGGATAGATTAAGCTCAGCCCAACCATACACCAAGTGGGCCCCGGAAGTAGATTTATGCATCAATTACTTACTCATGTAAACCCTAGTAGCTAGTCTAGTATATATAGGACTTTTAACTATTGTATTAGACATCTTTTGATCACTTTAGATCTAAGGAACATCTGGGGACGATTAGTTCTCAGATCATGGGGGCTGGCCATTCGGCCATGCCTGAACCTTTCACTTATGTATTTTCAACGGTGGAGTTTCTGCACACCATAGATTAAGGGTGTGGAGCTCTGCTGTACCTCAAGTTTCAATACAATTATTATTACTTTCTATTCAATTCTCTTTTATTCTTATTCCAAGATATACGTTGCACAACACTTTGATGAATGTGATGATCCGTGACACTCATCATCATTCTCACCTATGAACGCGCGTGATTGACAACCACTTCCGTTCTACCTTAGGCCGGGCGCATATCTCTTAGATTTCCCAACAGAATCTTCGTGGTATAAGCTAGAATTGATGGCGGCATTCATGAGAATCCAGAAGGTCTAAACCTTGTCTGTGGTATTCCGAGTAGGATTCCGGGATTGAATGACTGTGACGAGCTTCAAACTCCTGAAGGCTGGGCGTTAGTGACAGATGCAAAAAAATCAAGGGATTCTACTCCAACCTGATTGAGAACCGACAGATGATTAGCCGTGCTGTGACAGAGCATAAGACCATTTTTACTGAGAGGATGGGATGTAGCCATTGACAACGGTGATGCCCTACATACAGCTTGCCATGGAAAGGAGTAAGAAGGATTGGATGACAGCAATAAGAAAGTAGAGATTCGAAAGGATTCTAGCATCTCCACACGCCTATCTGAAATTCCCACTATTGATTTACATAAGTATTTCTATCCCTTTTTATTTTCTATTTATTATTAATTTTCGAAACCCATAACCATTTAATCTGCCTAATTGAGATTTACAAGGTGACCATAGCTTGCTTCATACCAACAATCTCTGTGGGATCGACCCTTACTCACGTAAGGTATTACTTGGATGACCCAGTACACTTGCTGGTTAAGTTGAACGGAGTTGTGTCCACACATAAGAGCCATAATAATGATTCCATACAACAACAAAGAATACTACATTGATGTGATCACAATTTCGTCCACCAAGGAGGTTTGTTGTTCTTCCCAAGATTTCTTAATCTCCTCTTCATATTTTTCGATCACAGATTCAAGGGAAGTTTGTGAGGGTTGTGAATGTTCATGTTCCTTCATCTCCTCAAGTGCAGTTTTATTTTCAAATACCTTCACCACCTTATTCTCTATTGGAGTTTCACTTGATACAGTAGCCTCTTCGTCTTGCTCTTCCACTTTCTCCTTCACATCCACTAAGTGATCTTCATTCTTCTTGCTTAGTGGTTCTGAGTGTTTCCCTAAGTTCTCCAAATGCTCATCCATCTTCTGAAAAATGATTTCTTTTTCTCTCCAGGATTATTGTTGTTCCTCCATGAGTTGTTCTTATCTTTACAACAATTCTCTAGATTTTTGAAGGGGATCCTCAGCTATTAGCTCAAAAGATGAAGGTTGAGAATGAGTTTCTGGATATGTGGGTGCTGTAGTGAAGTTGTTTTGAGTGGTATGGGATGAATCTTGTGGATTACGAAATAAGTTTTGTGGTTGGTGGAATGAATTGTATGGATCTTGGAGGAGACTTTGTGTTGAGGCATAATCAAGTGATGAACAATCTTCAAATAAGGAACTGGGAGGTGAGGTTGGGCAATTTTGTATGAGTGAATTGAAGGTTTGCTCAAGTGATGATGGCTCTTGATAAGTGGAGTATGACACATTGAATGCTCTCTGGTTTTGATCTTCCCAATCATAACTTGAAGAATTGTGGAATTCCTCAGAGTGTGGATCATTTTGTGGCCACGGGGAACAATCTTCCATGTATGTATTGACAGCACAATCAAGTGAATCACTGAAATTTCCTTTCCAGCCATGGTTTGTGTAACTGTCATCATAGTATGAGTCACTTTATGGCTCTGGAAAATGTTCATATTCTTTTAATTCTTGGTGATACTCCCATCTACCATGAGGATAATGATATGAATCATTTTGTGGTGGTGAAAAGTATCCCATATGATTCTCTTGCTCATCTTGTGGTTCTGAGACATATTTCCATAGATTGGAGTGCTCAGGATTTGTACTTTGTTGGTAATATTTCCAACCATCATTAGAATAG
This sequence comes from Arachis stenosperma, assembly GCF_014773155.1. Taxonomy (NCBI): domain Eukaryota; kingdom Viridiplantae; phylum Streptophyta; class Magnoliopsida; order Fabales; family Fabaceae; genus Arachis; species Arachis stenosperma. The sequence goes on along the minus strand of NC_080386.1, from coordinate 97,909,186 downwards.
TCAATTGGTAATGGTGGGTGATATCCCAGAAAATTTGCTTGATCACAAGATGAGTTGAACTCCATTTGAATTTTGTAAGAAACAACACCAAATAGAATTGAAATTCATGTCTCAGATGAGATTTGTTTAGTGAGGCAAAAACACAAACACCTTGGTTTCAATTTAAATCAGAGAACAAAACAAAGAAAATGCTTGATCTAGACTTCTCACCCACTTAATCATTGTTGATCCAAATCAATCCCCGGCAACGGCGCCAAAAACTTTATGTGTATTTTTGGAAAACGAATTCCAAACACACAAACTCACCGGCAAGTGTACCGGGTCGCATCAAGTAGTAATAACTCACTTTGAGTGAGGTCGATCCCACATGGATTGATAGATCAAGCAACTTTAGTGGGTGATTAATTTAGTCAAGCTAACATTGAGTGAATTGTGTGAAGTTGAGCAATAGAATGTAAATAGCAGTGAACTTAAATTGCAGAATGTAAATAGGGAGGAAGCTTAAAGAACAAGCAATGTAAATTGCAGAAACTTAAATGACAAGAAATGTAAATTGCTTGAAATGTAAAGAGGAGTGGGAGCAGGGAAATTAAATGAAAGCAGTAGATCAAAGCTTAGAACAATTGCAAGGAAATTAAAATTGCATGAAAAGTAAATTCATATCATAGTGGCTCAAATGTAAAGTGCAGAGGAACACACGTGCAGGAAAGTAAATTGGGAGCAATAGGAGCAGAAAGTAAAAATTGTAGAGAAGGAAATTGTAGCAGAAAAGTAAACCAGCAAGAAGACTGAGATCAATTTTCAAATCTCAAAGAGCACTTGACAATTTCAATGAAACAGTAAAGGCAGAAGGAAAGTAAAGAGCTCAATTGCTCACTTGATCAAGACAGAAACAAAATTCAACTCAATTGTGAAATTCAGAAAAGAAATGGAAGATCTCAGGGGATCAAAGAGACTAGAAAACAATTCTAGATCTCAAGCCCTTCCTTGATTCAACAACAAACAGATTTGCAGAAGAAAGAAAGATAAAATCAGTAAGGAGAACTTTGATTCAAATCACAATTCACTAAAATTTTGCAAAAAAAGAACAAGATGAATTTAAGATCAAGAATGAAACAGAATTCCTTCACTCTCAATCCAAAATTTAAAAACAGAAAAGAGGAAAACTAAAAAGAAAGCTCTCTACTCCTAAAGCTCCCTAGTAGAGCTAGCCTTTTCTAATGGAGCTCCCTCAACAAAGATGAAAATGATGCCTTATATAGGCTTTACAAAGTGAAAGTGAGAAGGAAACAAATTACATTTAAAATAAAAATCCTAATCTAATTGATCCTTATGCCTTTGAGTGATGATAATAGGCTTTGCTTGCTTTGGATTTGAAGAAGAGTGGATCCAAAATGGCTTTTTAATTGAAATAGTGCCATGGTGCAGCTCCCAGGGCAGCGCTCAGTTAGAATTTCCTAACTGAGCGCCCATGCTTGTGTCCTTAGCCCATATGTTGCGTCAAAGCTTTGCTCCAGGTGTGTCTCCATAGCATTATGTTAACTTTTGTTAACTGAGCACCTTTTGCTTGTGAGGAAGCTCCAAGTTTGAACCCAAGTGAAAGCAATTTGGTGCTCCTCTCCTTATATTTTCTTTGAATGAGGCACGATAAAGTTAACTTAAGTTAACTGAGCGCTCCTTGTGAAGCATTGGCGCTCAGTTAAAACATTTTAACTTAACGCCCTTGCTTTCCCTTGGTCTCCACTTTGAATCCTGGCTCTCCCAATTTGGCAAATTTTCTTCCACACTAATAGCGCTACTTTGCCTTGGAGAGAGGCTCCCACTTCTAGCCTTGCTGGTTGCATTTTGTGGTTGATCTTTGAGCCTTAAAGATGCCTTTCACTTGTGCTTCAATTGTATGCCAAATATAGATTGCTATATATCATTGGAAAGCTCTGAATGTCAGCTTTCCAACGCAACTGGAATCTCATCAATTGAACATCTGTAGCTCAAGTTATGGCCCTTTGAATAAGGCATGGTCATGCTGTCACTAGGCTCAGTTAAGTTAACTCTTTTTAACTGAGCGCTCTCTTCAACTTCGGCGCTGGCGCCTTGTTGAGCGCTACTTGGTCATGGGCCACGCTTTTGAAAGCGTGGCCTAAGGCTCTAAAGTGTGCTCTAACTTCAAAGTGTGCCCCAAAACTTTTTTTTCTCCTTTTTAGTTTTTTTTTGTGATTCTTTACTTCTTTTTCTTCTTATTTTCTACATGATTTATAAAATTAAAAGATCAAAGAAATATACCAATTAAGTACAAAAACATTCAATATTTAAGCACAAATAATCAATTTCTTGTATGAAAAAGCATAGAAAAACATGACATAATGACATATCATCATACGTGTGGTGTGAAAATGTGAATATCATGAATGTAGGTAACCATAGCCAAAAAATGATTGAATAAATGGGAACAGAAAAAATGAAACTAAGATTTAGAGATGATAAATGTGTGGGTGACACTGCCATACATATTGTATTCTTATGGCTCTTGGTCCAAATACCAGTAAAATACTTTAATGAGTATAAATGGACCATACTAAAAATATTAAACTGTTGGACCATTAGATTTTGTCACTTTGTACTACTTGAGTCACACCTTTTTAATTTATTTGGCCGAACATTCTAAATTATATGTACGTACTCATTTTTTAAATGCATGCAATTAATCACCAACAAAAAAATGCTTGTATTTGATAACATCCATTAAGGTTGGATTTGTTTTTTTTTTTCAAAATTACACTCATCAAATGTCATACAAAAAGAAGATAAAGCTGAAATGCATTGTTTTTCGAATAATATGAAGATCATCCATCATAGTGTCAGAGGTAGAAATCACCATAATGAGTAGTTTTGAGTCTAGCACACAGTTTTATAAAAATCAAGACAATAAATATTTGTATTTATACCATAATCTTTTCAACCATTCCATTCACCCAAAACCTGATAAAAAGTAGCAAAATTTTTAATCCTTGGTAAATTTGCCAAAGCATAACAACCATTGCCTGCATCAAGTTAACATATTTTTTAATCAGGTACAAACAATGAAATAAGAAATAACGTAAGCCCTCTAGTTTATATATGTTTTTATTTCATTCATGCAATATATATTTTTTCATATTAAATTCAGCAATGACTTTTTAAATGTATTGATAGTATGGGCAAAAAGCACATAATAGAAAGCAAAGTAAATGTGGTTAAGCATGCAACTGTGTTTCCTTTGATTAAAGTAAACAGTAAAAGCTCAAATTAATCTTTAGTTCTATAAAAGATCTAGAAATTGTGGATAATGCATAATATTTCAGTTTATATCTTTCTTTTATCTCAAATACTTCTATTTTGAATTTTATAATAAAATATATTTTTAAATTTATATTTATTTCTTCTTCATGCATAATACTTATAGCATGTGATATATGAATAATTCTGTTATGTAACATATATATTATATTTTTCAGATGATTTAAAAGAATTGTGTGAAAAAAAGATTGGGAAAAGAATTCAGCTCTTATAGTGATGAAGCTACTAAACAATAGAAAACAAGAAGTATGTTAGAGTTGAAGGAAAAAAATATGAAGTTTGGTTGCAAAATAGTTGGAAAAAAGTTGTGAAATTATTTAACTTAGAGTATGAATTTTTATTAACATTTGAGTAGAAAGAAATAGTAAGATATAAAATCAGTGGTTGAAGAATGAGTTTTTATTAGCATTTGAGTAGAAAGGAGGAGCAAGTTGTAGAATTAAATGATATGATAGTTGTGTTTTAGAAATAAATTATAATTTAGATTGTGATGCTAATGTAAAATATGAATAAAGGATTTTTTTATGATATAGACTTCATAGCTCTTTTTTCACAATTATTAAAAAATATTATTTTGATTCAAAATCATGATTCAATCTGTAGCTTGATATGGCAAATGTCAAAGATATACCAATTTGCAATTAATGAAATAATTTTGTTAAGAAGCAGCTGAACCCAGAACCAAACCCGAATCTAAATTAGTGATTTCAGATTATAGTAAAAACTGTTTAAATGGTGTTGCATGCCACTTCATTTTCTGATCCCAGCCTCAGTTAGCACAATCAGAAACAGTCTAAATTCAAAATTATGATATGCTAGTTAAAGATTACAGTTCATAACCCATACCTCTTTGTATTTAGTGGTTGAATTGTTGGGTTTTTTCTCTCCTTTGTGAGGCCCAAGCCCAACATTTTGAGGGTGTCTCTTGCACCCATTGTGCCACAACCCTAATTCAATTTTTTGAGGTTTTTTGAGAGAGAGAATAGCCACCAAGTGAGAGAGAAGAGGGAAAAACAGAATTCCCGTTTTTTCCCAAAGCAATAAATTTTAAATGGCAGTTTCTCAGTTGTTCACCGTTGGATCGGCTTGAAATTTAAACTGCGTGTTCTTATCATCTTGTTCTTCATTCTGATCGATGGAGATGTTGATTGGAGGTTTGCAGTAGGAGAAATTAGTTTCGCAAGAGAGAAATTAGGTTTCCCATTTTTACACAGAGCAAAAATTTTGGAACGGCAGTTTCTCATTTTTTCACCGTTGAATCGACGTGAAATTTGAACTGTAGATTCTTCACATATTGTTCTTCATTTTGAACGGTGGAGATTTTAATTGGAGGTCTGCAGAGGGAGAAATTGGCTTCGATATCAGCTCTATTTTTTGGGTATATTTCATCTTCTTGCCTATTATTTGTGAGCTTTGGTGCATTGATGTTTTGGCTGGTTATATGCACATTTTTGTGCTTTGTTTGAGACTCTCTTGTACCTCATTTGATTATAGTGGAGCTATTTCATTGGTCTAGACGACCCATGATTTTTACCTCTCACATTGAGAGGGTTTTCCACGTTAAAATCTCGGTGTGTTCTTGTTATTGCTTTACTTGCTATATTTGCTTGTTATAGTTGCTGTCATATTATGTTGTGAGCGCTTCTATATTGTTCTTGTGTTGGACATTTGTGTTGTTTCCGCTACTAGGCTCTTTCATACTGGCATCAGAGCTTGTTGGTATTTTTCTGGGCTTGTGATTCTGTGAGCAATGGAAGCTAATACTAATACTAGTAGGATGATCACTCTTAATGGTCCTAATTATGATTTGTGGAAGTCAAAGATGGAAGATTTGCTTTATGTCAAAAATTTTCATCAACCAGTTTTTGGTACAGAGAAGCCTAATGATAAGTCTGATGATGATTGGACTTTGTTGCATAGACAAGTTTGTGGATATATTAGGCAGTGGGTTGACGATAATGTGTTGAACCATATTATTGGAGATATACATGCTCGAACCCTTTGGATTAAGCTTGAACAGTTGTATGCTCGAAAAACTGGGAATAACAAGATGTTTTTGATCAAGCAGTTGTTGGCTTTGAAGTATACAGATGGGACATCAATGACAGATCACTTGAACAATTTTCAAGGAATTATGAATCAGTTATCTTCCATGGGCATCAAGTTTGATGAAGAGGTTCAAGGATTGTTACTTCTTGGCTCCTTACCAGACTCGTGGGAAATTTTCAGAATGTCATTGTCCAATTCTGCTCCTGATGGTGTAATCTCTATGGATCTTGCCAAGAGCAGTGTTTTAAATGAAGAGATGAGAAGAAAGTCACAAGGTACATCGACTACACATTCAGATGTTCTTGTTTCTGAGTCTAGGGAGAGAAGCAAAAGTCGAGGTCCTAAAGGTAGAGATCAAAGCAGAAGCAAGTCTCGAGGAAAGTATAAGAATATTGAGTGTCATCATTGTGGTCAAAAGGGACATGTGAAGAGATTTTGTTGGCAGCTAAAGAAGGAGAAAGCCAAGGCAAGTAAAGACAAGAGCACAAATAAAGATGATGGTAGCAAGGAAGACAAGGTTAATATAACTCATGATGATTTTTTTGTTATTGAGGAGTTTGAATCTGTTAACCTTGTTGATAATAGCACTAGTTGGGTGATTGATAGCGGTGCTTCTACTCATGTTACATCTAGGAAGGATTTGTTTACGTCCTATACTCCTGGTGATTTTGGTGATGTGAAAATGGCTCATCAAGGTGTTGCAAAATGTGCTGGTGTTGGACAGGTTTGCTTAGAAACCTCCAACGGTACCAAGTTGACTTTGAAGCATGTGAAGCATGTTCCAGATATTCGGTTGAACTTACTTTCTGTTGGTAAGTTGTGTGATGAAGACTTGGATAGCTCATTTTCTCGTGATAGCTGGAAGCTCACCAAGGGTTCCATGGTTGTTGCTAGAGGTACAAGACACTCTACTCTTTATTTAACTCAAGCAAAGATTGTGAAAGATGTTGTTAATGCTACTGATTTTGTTGATGAAACTGATTTATGGCATAAGAGATTATGTCATATGAGTGAGAAAGGCATGAATATGTTATCCAAGAGGAATCTTTTATCTGGTTGTAAGGTTGCTTTGCAAAAGTGCAATCATTGCTTTGTTGGGAAACAAAACAGGGTTTCTTTCAAGAGCCATCCACCTTCAAGGAAGTCGGAGATACTTGACTTGGTGCATTCTGATGTATGTGGGCTGATGAAGACAAGAACACTTGGAGGGTCTATCTATTTTGTAACCTTTATTGATGATCATTCTAGGAAATTATGGGTTTACACTTTGAAGACCAAAGATCAAGTTTTGAATGTGTTTAAGCAATTTCAAGCTTCTGTTGAAAGAGAAACTGGGAAGAAGTTGAAATGTATTCGTACTGACAATGGTGGTGAGTACTCAGGTCCATTTGATGCTTATTGTAAAAAGCATGGTATAAGATATCAGAAGACTCCTCCAAAGACTCCTCAGTTGAATGGCTTGGCTGAAAGGATGAACAGAACATTGGTTGAAAGAGTTAGGTGCTTGTTGTCACAGTCTGGATTGGCAAAATCCTTTTGGGGTGAAGCTTTGAGCACTGTTGTTCATGTCTTGAACCGGACACCATGTGTTCCCTTGCAATTTGAAGTACCAGAGAAGGTATGGTCAGGTAAAGATGTGTCTTATGATCATTTAAGAGTCTTTGGATGTAAAGCTTTTGTTCATATTCCCAAAGATGAGAGATCTAAGCTTGATGTAAAGACTAGGCAGTGTATTTTTATTGGCTATGGCATGGATGAGTTTGGTTACAGGTTTTATGATCCTGTTAGCAAGAAGGTGATTCGAAGTAGAGATGTTGTCTTTGTTGAAGACCAAACATTGAAGGATGTTGATCATGCGGAGAAGCCAATGGTTCAGCCTAGTGATGATTTTTCTGACTTGGATATTACTCCCTCTATGCCTATGGTAGAAGATGGTAGAGTTGAAGCTCAAAATAATGAGCATGATACAGGTGCAGGTGAAGATGGAACAGTTGATCCGATACTTGATGAAATTGGTGATGATGATCAAGATGAAGAACCAACTTTGAAAATTCCTGCAAATGCTCTCAGAAGGTCTACAAGAGAGAGGAAGCCTTCGTCAAGGTATTCTCCACATGAGTTTGTTTTGTTGACTGATGGGGGAGAACCTGAATGCTTTGGAGAGGCTGTTGAAGATGAAAGCAAAGCCCAATGGCTTGAAGCTATGCAAGAAGAAATGAAGTCCTTGCTTGAGAATGATACCTATGAGTTGGTGAAGTGGTGCACGAAATTGTGATTCCTTTGTTATTCCATTTTGCAAAATTCATTGCTTTTCATTCCCTGGCAATGGCGCCAAAAACAGGATGCCAATACCATGGTTTCTATATAATGTTTCACAACTTCGCACAGGTAACCAGCAAGTGCACTGGGTCATCCAAGTAATACCTTACGTGAGTAAGGGTCGATCCCACGGAGATTGTTGGTATGAAGCAAGCTATGGTCACCTTGTAAATCTCAGTTAGGCAGATTAAACCAATTGATTATGGATTTTCTAAAATAAATAATAAACAGAAAATAAAAAGGGATAGAAATACTTATGTAAATCAATAGTGGAAATTTCAGATAGGCGTATGGAGATGCTGTGCTCCACTTGAATCTCTACTTTCTTATTACATTCATCCAATTCTTCTTACTCCTTTCCATGGCAAGCTGTATGTAGGGCATCACCATCATCAATGGCTACTTTTAATCCTCTCGGGAAAATGGTCCTATGCGCTGTCACTGCACAGCTAATTGTCTGGAGGCATCACCCTTGATTGATAGCTACATCCCATCCTCTCAGTGAAAATGGTCCAAATGCTCTGTCACAGCACGGCTAATCATCTGTCGGTTCTCAATCAGGTTGGAATAGAATCCATTGATTCATTTGCGTTTGTCATCACGCCCAGCCTTCAGGAGTTTGAAGCTCGTCACAGTCATTCAATACCGGAATCCTACTCGGAATACCACAGACAAGGTTAGACTTTCCGGATTCCCGGGATCCTACTCGGAATACCACAGACAAGGTTAGACCTTCCGGATCCCCATGAATGCCGCCATCTATCTAGCTTATACCACGAAAATTCTGTTGGGGAATCTAAGAGATATGCGTCCGGCCTAGAGTAGAACGGAAGTGGTTGTCAGTCACGCGCGTTCATAGGTGAGAATGATGATGAGTGTCACGGATCATCACATTCATCAAAGTTAAGTGTAACGTATATCTTGGAATAAGAATAAAAGAGAATTGAATAGAAAGTAATAATAATTGTATTGAAACTTGAGGTACAGCAGAACTCCACACCCTTAATCTATGGTGTGCAGAAACTCCACCGTTGAAAATACATAAGTGAAAGGTTCAGGCATGGCCGAATGGCCAGCCCCCATGATCTGAGAACTATGCGCCCCCAGATGTTCTTTAGATCTAAAGTGATCAAAAAGATGTCTAATACAATAGTAAATTGTCCTATATATACTAGACTAGCTACTAGGGTTTACATGAGTAAGTAATTGATGTATAAATCCACTTCCGGGGCCCACTTGGTGTATGCTTGGGCTGAGTTTGATCTATCCACGAGATGAGGCATTTATTGGAGTTGAACTCCAAGTTATGACGTGTTTTGGGCGTTCAACTCTGGATCATGACGTGTTTCTGGCGTTTAACTCCAGACAGCAGCATGTACTTGGCGTTCAACGCCAAGTTACGTCGTCAATTTCCGAATAAAGTATGGACTATTATATATTGCTAGAAAGCTCTGGATGTCTACTTTCCAACTTCGTTAAGAGCGCGCTATTTGGAGTTCTGTAGCTCCAGAAAATCCATTTCGAGTGTAGGGAGGTCAGATTCCAACAGCATCAGCAGTCCTTTTGTCAGCCTTTTTCAGAGTTTTGCTCAAGTCCCTCAATTTCAGCCAGAAATTACCTGAAATCATAGAAAAACACACAAACTCATAGTAAAGTCCAGAAATGTGAATTTAACATAAAAACTAATGAAAACATCCCTAAAAGTAGCTTGAACTTACTAAAAACTACCTAAAAACAATGCCAAAAAGCGTATAAATTATCCGCTCATCACAACACCAAACTTAAATTGTTGCTTGTCCCCAAGCAACTGAAAATCAAATAGGATAAAGAGAAGAGAATATACTATAAATCCCAGAATATCAATGAATATTAATTATAATTAGATGAGCGGGACTTGTAGCTTTTTGCTTCTGAACAGTTTTGGCATCTCAATTTTTCCTTTGAAGTTTAGAATGATTGGCTTCTTTAGGAACTTAGAATTTTGGATAGTGTTATTGACTTTCCTAGTTAAGCATGTTGATTCTTGAACACAGCTACTTATGAGTCTTGGCTGTGGCCCTAAGCATTTTGTTTTCCAGTATTACCACCGGATACATAAATGCCACAGACACATAACTGGGTGAACCTTTTCAGATTGTGACTCAGCTTTGCTAAAGTCCCCAGTTAGAGGTGTCCAGAGCTCTTAAGCACACTCTTTTGCTTTGGATCACGACTTTAACTACTCAGTCTCAAGCTTTTCACTTGGACCTTCATGACACAAGCACATGGTTAGGGACAGCTTGATTTAGCCGCTTAGGCCTGGATTTTATTTCCTTGGGCCCTCCTATCCATTGATGCTCAAAGCCTTGGATCCTTTTTACCCTTACCTTTTGGTTTTAAGGGCTATTGGCTTTTTCTGCTTGCTTTTTCTTTTTCTTTCTATATTTTTTTTCGCCATTTTTTTCAAAATTATTTTTTTCGCAAGCTTTTGCTATTCACTGCTTTTTCTTGCTTCAAGAATCAATTTCATGATTTTTCAGATCATCAATAACATTTCTCTTTGTTCATCATTCTTTCAAGAGCCAACAGTTTTAACATTCATAAACAACAAGATCAAAATTATGCACTGTTCAAGCATTCATTCAGAAAACAAAAAGTATTGTCACCACATCAATATAATTAAACTAAATTCAAGGATAAATTCGAAATTCATGTACTTCTTGTTCTTTTGAATTAAAACATTTTTCACTTAAGAGAGGTGAAGGATTAATGGATTTTATTCATAACTTTAAGACATGGTTACATACTAATGATCATGAAGTAAAGACACAAAACATAGATAAACACAACATTAAAAATCGAAAACAGAAAGAAATAAAGAACAAGGAATGAATCCACCTTTAGTGGCGTCTTCTTCTTGAAGGACCAACAATGTCCTTAAGCTCTTCTATGTCCCTTCCTTGCCTTTGTTGCTCCTCCCTCATTGCTCTTTGGTCTTCTCTTATTTCTTGGAGAATGATGGAGTGCTCATGATGTTCCACCCTTAATTGTTCCACATTGTGGCTCAAATCTTCTAAGGAAGTGTTGAGTTGTTCCCAATAGTTGTTGGGAGGAAAGTGCATCCCTTGAGGCATCTCAGGGATTTCTTGATGATGAGCTTCCTCATGCATCTCTTGAGAACCGTGAAGGGTCTCTCTTGCTTGCTCCATCCTTTTCTTGGTGATGGGCTTGTCCTCTTCAATGGAGATGTCTCCTTCTATGATAACTCCAGCTGAGTAACATAGATGGCAAATAAGGTGAGGAAAAGCTAGCCGTGCCATGGGTGAGGGCTTGTCGGCTATTTTGTAGATTTCATTGGAGATGACCTCATGAACTTCTACTTCCTCTCCAATCATGATGCCATGAATCATGATGGCCCGATCCACAGTAACTTCAGATCGGTTGCTAGTGGGAATGATGGAGCGTTGAATGAACTCCAACCATCCTCTAGCTATAGGCTTGAGATCCAGTCTTCTTAGTTGGACTGGCTTGCCTTTGGAGTCTCTCTTCCATTGAGCTCCTTCCACACATATGTCCACAAGGACTTGGTCCAACCTTTGATTAAAGTTGACCCTTCTAGTGTAGGGGCGTTCATCTCCTTGCATCATGGGCAAGTGGAATGCCAACCTCACATTTTTCGGACTAAAATCTAAGTATTTTCCCCGAACCATTGTGAGATAATTCTTTGGACTCGGGTTCATACTTTGATCATGGTTCCTAGTGATCCATGCATTGGCATAGAACTCTTGAACCATTAAGATTCCGACTTGTTGCATGGGGTTGGTTAGGACTTCCCAACCTCTTCTTCGAATTTTATGTCGGATCTCCGGATACTCATTTTTCTTGAGCTTGAAAGGGACCTCAGGGATCACCTTCTTCTTTGCCACAACATCATAGAAGTGGTCTTGATGGCTCTTGGAGATGAATCTTTCCGTCTCCCATGACTCGGAGGTGGAAGCTTTTGTCTTCCCTTTTCCTTTTCTAGAGGATTCTCCGGCCTTAGGTGCCATTGATGGTAATGGAAAAACAAAAAGCTTATGCTTTTACCACACCAAACTTAAAATATTGCTCGCCCTCGAGCAAGAGAAGAAAGAAGAGAAGAAGAAGAAGAAGAAAATATGGTAGAGAGGGAGAGATGTAGGTTCGGCTAAGTGGGAGAAGAGGGGTTTGTGTTGTGTGAAAATGAAGTAGAATGGAAGGGTATTTATAGGGAGAAGAGAGAGTGAAGTTTCGGCCATATAGGGTGGGATTGGGTGGGAAAATGTTTTTGAATTTTTGAAGGTAGGTGGGATTTATGGGGAAGAGTAGGTGGATGTGAGTGGTGAAGGGGGTAATTGGGAAGAGGAATTGAGGTGATTGGTGAAGAGTGTTGGGAAGTGTGACATGGGGAAGAGTAATCACAAAAACTAGGATTAGGAGGGAAGGTGGGAATATGGTAGGTGGGGATCCTGTGGGGTCCACAGATCCTGAGGTGATCCTGTGGGGTCCATAGGTCCTGAGGTGTCAAGGAATTCCATCCCTGCACCAAATAGGCATGTAAATTGCCTATGCACACCATTCTGGCGTTTAAACGCCGTGTGGTGCACTAGTGCACGAAATTGCAATAACACTTTTGCAATCCCGCACAACTAACCAGCAAGTGCACTGGGTCGTCCAAGTAATACCTTGCGTGAGCAAGGGTCGATCCCACGGAGATTGTCGGCTTGAAGCAAGCTATGGTTACCTTGTAAGTCTTAGTCAGGATATCAGAAATTATCAAGATTGATTGTAAAAAGCAAAAGAACATGAAAAAGGTACTTGTTTTGCAGTAGTGGAGAATAGGCTGAGGCTTTGGAGATGCTCCATCTTCCGAATCTCTGCTTTCCTACTGTCATCTTCATCAAACACGCAAGGCTCCTTCCATGGCAAGCTGTATGTAGGGTTTCACCGTTGTCAGTGGCTACCTCCCATCCTCTCAGTGAAAATACGTCCCTGATGCTCTGTCACAGCATAGGCTAATCATCTATCGGTTCTCAATCAGGCCGGAATAGAATCCAGTGATTCTTTTGCGTCTGTCACTAACGCCCCGCCCTCAGGAGTTTGAAGCACGTCACAGTCATTCAATCATTGAATCCTACTCAGAATACCACAGACAAGGTTTAGACCTTCCGGACTCTCTTGAATGCCGCCATCAGTTCTAGCTTATACCACGAAGATTCCGGTTAAAGAATCCAAGAGATATCTACTCAATCTAAGGTAGAACGGAGGTGGTTGTCAAGCACACGTTCATAGTTGAGAATATGATGAGTGTCACAGATCATCACATTCATCCGGGTTAAGAACAAGTAATATCTTAGAATGGAAGCAAGCATGATTGAATAAGAAACAGTAGTAATTGCATTAATCCATCAAGACACAGCAGAGCTCCTCACCCCCAACCATGGGGTTAGAGACTCATGCCGTGGAAGGTACACAAGAAACGTGTAAAAAATGTCATGAGGTCATAAGGTACGGATACAATGTTCAAAGGTCCTATAAATAGCAAACTAGTATCCTAAGGTTTACAGAAACGAGTAAATGACAGAAAAATCCACTTCCGGGCCCACTTGGTGTGTGCTTGGGCTGAGCAATGAAGTAATTTCGTGTAGAGACCTTTTCTGGAGTTAAACGCCAGCTTTCATGCCAGTTTGGGCGTTTAACTCCAAGTTTTATGCCAGTTCCGGCGTTTAACGCTGGAATTTCTGATGCTGATTTGCTACGCCGGTTTGGGCCATCAAATCTTGGGCAAAGTATGGAAAGCCCAGGATGTCTACTTTCCAATGCCGTTGAGAGCGCGCCAATTGGGCTTCTGTAGCTCCAGAAAATCTACTTCGAGTGCAGGGAGGTCAGAATCCAACAGCATCTGCAGTCCTTTTCAGTCTCTGGATCAGATTTTTGCTCAGAACCTTCAATTTCAGCCAGAAAATACCTGAAATCACAGAAAAACACACAAACTCATAGTAAAGTCCAAAAAAGTGAATTTTAACTAAAAACTAATAAAAATATAATAAAAACTAACTAAAAGATACTAAAAACATACTAAAAACAATGCCAAAAAGCGTATAAATTATCCGCTCATCACAACACCAAACTTAAATTGTTGCTTGTCCCCAAGCAACTGAAAATCAAAATAGGATAAAAAGAAGAGAATATACTATAGATTCCAAAATATCAAAGAAACATAGCTCCAATTAGATGAGCGGGACTAGTAGCTTTTTGCCTCCGAACAGTTTTGGCATCTCACTCTATCCTTTGAAGTTCAGAATGATTGGCATCTATGAGAACTCAGAACTCAGATAGTGTTATTGATTCTCCTAGTTAAGTATGATGATTCTTGAACATAGCTAGTGTATGAGTCTTGGCTGTGGCCCAAAGCACTCTGTCTTCCAGTATTACCACCGGATACATACATGCCACAGACACATAATTGGGTGAACCTTTTTAGATTGTGACATAGCTTTGCTAGAGTTCCCAATTAGAGGTGTCCAAGGTTCTTAAGCACACTCTTTTTGCCTTGGTTCACAACTTTATTTCTTTCTTTTTCTTTTCTTCTTCTCTTTTTTTTTCGAATATATTTTTTTTTTGAATACTGCTTTTTCTTGCTTCAAGAATCAATTTGATGATTTTTCAGATCCTCAATAACAGTTCTCTTTCTCCTTATTCTTTCAAGAGCCAACAATTTTTAACATTCTTAAAACAGCAAATTCAAGAGACATATGCACTGTTCAAGCATTCATTCAGAAAACAAAAAGTATTGTCACCACATCAAACTAATTCAACTAGTTTCAAGGATAAATTTCGAAACCCTGTACTTCTTGTTCTTTTGTGATTAAAGCATTTTTCTTTTAAGAGAGGTGATGGATTCATAAGACATTCATAGCTTTAAGGCATAAACTTTAATTTTATTAATTATGAATTAAGAACACGACTCAGAAAATAAATATAAGATGAAATCAGAAATAGAAAAATAAAATAAAAAAAAACGAAAAAAATAGGCTCCTAATGATAGAGGTTTTCACAGAGTTAGGACTCAACAACCTTGATTTTGAGAAGTGGATGCTCCCTCAGCTTGGGAGGAGAGCTTTTGGCGTTTCATCTCTTGAATTTCACGCCCCTGCTTCTCTTGTTCCTTCAGCAATTTGCAGAGCATGCAGTTTTGATTCTGCTGTTCTTCCTTCAGTTGCTCCATAGTCTCTTGCAACTTGTTAATAGATGCTTCTAGGTTGGCCCAATAGCCAATTTCAGGGAATTCAGGGAGGAACTCATGCGCCCTCCTTTTGATAGAGATTTCTTGCACTTGTCCTTCCATTGACTTCTTGGTGATTGGATGTTCAATGGGTATGAATTCATCTACTCCCATCTTCACCCCAGCCTCTTTGCAGAGCAAAGAGATCAAGCTTGGGTAAGCCAGTTTGGCTTCAGTGGAATTTTTATTTGCAATTGTGTAGATCTCACAAGCAATCACATGATGAACCTCCACTTCTTTTCCAAGCATAATGCAATGAATCATCACTGCTCTCTTGATGGTAACCTCAGAACGGTTGCTAGTGGGCAATATGGAATGCCCAATGAAGTCTAGCCAACCTCTTGCAATTGGTTTGAGGTCTCCCCTCTTGAGTTGGTTTGGGACACTCTTTGAATTGGTTATCCACTTAGTTCCAGGGAGGCATATGTCCTCTAGAACTTGATCCAACCCTTTATCTACTCTCACCATCCTCCTATTGAAGGAGTCAGGATCATCTTGCAGTTGAGGCAACTTGAAGATTTCTCTTATTTTGTCCAGATGGAAGTACATAACTTTCCCTCTGACCATGGTTCTGTAGGTATGGTAAGCGGTTCCAGTCATTCTCTGCTTATCTGTTAGCCACAGATTTGAGTAGAATTCCTGAACCATGTTCCTTCCAACCTTTGTCTCAGGATTGGTTAGAACTTCCTATCCTCTGTTTCAAATTTGCTCTTGGATCCCCGGATATTCATCTTCTTTCAGATCAAATTTCACTTCCGGGATCACTGACCTCAGACCCATTATTTTGTGATAATGGTCTTCATGTTCTTTGGTTAAGAACTTCTCTTGATTCCAAAGATTCTTTGGATTATTCTCTTTCTTGCCTCTTAAATTGGTTTGTTTTCCCTTAGGAGCCATGATATTGATGAATCTTGGCTTAGTGATCACGGAAAAGCACACCAAACTTAGAGGTTTGCTTGTCCTCAAGCAAAAGAAAAGAAAGAAGAGAGAGAGAGAGAGAGAGAAAGAGGAAATTCGAATGGTGTGGGCAAAGGGGGGTTCCAAACGTGAATTTATAAGGGTGGGGAGAAGAGATTTCGAAAAAAAAATAAAAATTAGAAAGAAGATTTGAGAAGATATGGAAAGAAATTGAGAAAAGGGTGAGTTTTTGAAGAAGATTTGGGATTAATTTGAAATAGATTTGAAGAATGGTTTTGATTTGTGAAGATTTGAAAGTGAATGATGAAAGGTTGAAGTGCATTTATGTAGAAGAGTATGGTTAAAAAGAGGAAAGTTTGAAAAAAATTTGAGTTGAAAACAAAAATGTGGTCCCCCCACCTTTCTGGCGTTAAACGCCCAGAATGGCACCCATTCTGGCGTTTAACGCCCATTTGCTACCCCTTTTGGGCGTTTAACGCCCAGCCAGGTGCCCTGGCTGGCGTTAAACGCCAGAATTCCTTTGTTACTGGGCGTTTTTCAGAACGCCCAGGATGCTGCACACCTGGCGTTAAACGCCCAGAATGGTGCCCATTCTGGCGTTTAACGCCCAAAATGGCACCATTCCTGGCGTTAAACGCCCAGAATGGTACCCATTCTGGCGTTTAACGCCCAAAATGCCCCTTACTAGCGTTTTTTCGCCAGTAAGCTCATTTTCTCTGCTTTTTGAGCTGAATCCTTCTGTAACTCTGTGAATTCCTTCATTTTTGATACTTGCCTCTGTAAGAACTAATCATATACCTTCCTAATGACTGGGTTGCCTCCCAGCAAGCGCTTCTTTACTGTCTTTAGCTGGACCTTTGCTGAGAATCACTCAAGTCTCAGTTTTGAGCATTCCTGCTCAAAATTTCCTTCAAGATAGTGCTTGATTCTCTGTCCATTAACAATGAACTTCTTGTCAGAATCAATATCCTGAAGCTCAACATATCCATATGGTGACACTCCTGTAATCACATACGGACCCCTCCACCGGGATTTGAGTTTTCCTGGAAACAATTTGAGCCTGGAGTTAAAGAGCAGAACTTTTTGTCTTGGCTCAAAGACTCTGGTTGACAATCTCTTGTCATGCCACTTCTTTGCCTTTTCCTTATAAATTTTTGCATTTTCAAAGGCATTGAGTCTGAACTCCTCTAGCTCATTTAGCTGGAGCAGTCTTTTCTCACCAGCTAACTGAGCATCCATGTTTAGGAATCTGGTTGCCCAATAGGCTTTATGTTCCAGTTCCACAGGCAAATGACAGGCCTTCCCATACACCAGTTGGTATGGAGAGGTTCCTATAGGAGTCTTGAATGCTGTTCTGTATGCCCACAGAGCATCATCCAAGCTCTTTGCCCAATCCTTTCTTCAGGCCATCACAGTCCGTTCTAGGATTCTTTTTAGTTCTCTGTTAGAGACTTCTGCTTGCCCATTTGTCTGTGGATGATACGGAGTTGCCACTTTATGGCTAATTCCATGTCTAACCATAGCACAGTGTAGCAGTCTATTGCAGAAATGAGTGCCCCCATCACTGATTAGTACTCTGGGAACACCAAACCTGCTGAAGATGTGTTTCTGGAGGAATTTCAGCACGGTCTTGGTATCATTAGTGGGTGTAGCAATTGCTTCTACCCACTTAGATACATAGTCCACTGCCACCAGAATGTAAGTGTTGGAGTATGATGGTGGGAATGGCCCCATGAAGTCAATTCCCCATACATCAAACAATTCTATCTCTAATATCCCTTGTTGAGGCATGGCATATCCGTGAGGCAGGTTACCAGCTCTTTGGCAACTGTCACAGTTACGCACAAACTCTCGGGAATCTTTATAGAGAGTAGGCCAGTAGAAGCCACACTGGAGGACTTTAGTGGCTGTTCGCTCACTTCCAAAATGTCCTCCATAATGTGATCCATGGCAATGCCATAAGATCTTTTGTGCTTCTTCTCTGGGTACACATCTGCGGATCACTCCGTCAGCACATCTCTTAAAGAGATATGGTTCATCCCAGAGGTAGTACTTTGCATCTGAAATTAATTTCTTTCTTTGCACATTGCTGTACTCCTTGGGTATGAACCTCACAGCCTTATAATTTGCAATATCTGCAAACCATGGAGCTTCCTGAATGGCAAAGAGTTGCTCATCTGGGAAAGTCTCAGAGATCTCAGTAGAAGGGAGGGACGCCCCAGCTACTGGTTCTATTCGGGACAGATGATCAGCCACTTGGTTTTCTGTCCCTTTTCTGTCTCTTATTTCTATATCAAACTCTTGCAGAAGCAACACCCATCTGATAAGCCTGGGTTTTGAATCCTGCTTTGTGAGTAAGTATTTAAGAGCAGCATGGTCAGTGTACACAATCACCTTTGATCCCACTAGGTAGGACCTAAACTTGTCAATGGCATAAACCACTGCAAGTAACTCTTTCTCTGTGGTTGTGTAGTTCTTTTGTGCGTCATTTAGAACACGGCTGGCATAATAAATGACGTGCAAAAGCTTGTTATGCCTCTGTCCCAACACTGCACCAATGGCATGATCACTGGCATCACACATTAATTCAAATGGCAATGTCCAATCTGGTGCAGAGATAACTGGTGCTGTGACCAGCTTAGCTTTCAGGGTCTCAAATGCCTGCAGATACTCATTATCAAAGATAAATGGAGTGTCAGCAGCTAGCAGATTACTTAGAGGTTTGGCAATTTTTGAAAAATCCTTTATAAACCTTCTGTAGAATCCTGCATGCCCAAGAAAGCTTCTGATTGCCTTAACATTGGCAGGTGGTGGTAATTTTTCAATTACCTCTACCTTTGCCTTATCCACCTCTATTCCCCTGCTTGAAATTTTGTGCCCAAGGACAATTCCTTCTGTCACCATAAAGTGACATTTCTCCCAGTTTAAAACCAGGTTAGTCTCTTGGCATCTTTTCAGGACAAGTGATAGGTGGTTAAGACAGGAGCTGAATGAGTCTCCATATACTGAAAAGTCATCCATGAAGACTTCCAGAAATTTCTCTACCATGTCTGAGAAGATAGAGAGCATGCACCTCTGAAAGGTTGCAGGTGCATTGCACAGACCAAAAGGCATTCTCCTATAGGCAAACACGCCAGAAGGGCAGGTAAATGCTGTTTTCTCTTGGTCCTGGGGATCTACTGCAATTTGGTTGTAGCCTGAATAGCCATCCAAAAAGCAGTAATAGTCATGACCAGCTAGTCTTTCTAGCATTTGGTCTATGAATGGTAAAGGAAAATGATCCTTTCTGGTGGCTGTATTGAGCCTTCTGTAGTCAATACACATACGCCGCCCTGTGACTGTCCTTGTAGGAACCAGTTCATTTTTTTCATTATGAACCACTGTCATGCCTCCCTTTTTGGGAACAACTTGGACAGGGCTCACCCAGGGGCTATCAGAAATAGGATAAATAATCCCAGCCTCTAGTAATTTAGTGACCTCTTTCTGCACCACCTCCTTCATGGCTGGATTTAGCCGCCTCTGTGGTTGGACCACTGGTTTGGCATTATCCTCCAATAGGATCTTGTGCATGCATCTAGCTGGGCTAATGCCCTTAAGATCACTTATGGACCACCCAAGAGCTGTCTTGTGCGTCCTTAGCACTTGAATCAGTGCTTCCTCTTCCTGTGGGTCTAAAGCAGAGCTTATAATCACTGGAAAAGTGTCACCCTCTCCTAGAAATGCATATTTCAGAGATGGTGGTAGAGGTTTGAGTTCAGGTTTGGGAGGTTTATCCTCCTCCTGAGGAATTTTCGAAAATTCCTTCACTTCCTCTAATTCTTCTTGATCAGGTTGAGCATCTTTGAAGATGTCCTCAAGCTCTGATTCTAGGCTTTCAGTCATATTGATCTCTTCTACCAGAGAGTCAATAATGTCAGCGTCCATGCAGTCATCTGGTGTGTCTGGATGCTGCATTGCTTTCACCGCATTCAACTTGAACTCATCCTCATTGACTCTCAGGGTTACTTCCCCTTTTTGTACATCAATGAGAGTTCGTCCAGTTGCTAGGAATGGTCTTCCTAGAATGAGAGTTGCACTTTTGTGCTCCTCCATTTCCAACACCACAAAGTCAGTGGGAAAAGCAAATGGCCCAACCTTGACAATCATGTCCTCTATTATGCCTGATGGGTGTTTAATGGAGCCATCAGCAAGTTGGAGGCATATCCTGGTTGGTTTGACTTCTCCAGCCAACCCAAGCTTTCTGATAGTGGATGCAGGTATTAGATTGATGCTTGCTCCAAGATCACATAGGGCTGTCTTGGTGCAAGCGCCTTCTAATGTGCATGGTATTATAAAGCTTCCAGGATCTTGAAGCTTTTCTGGTAAGCTTTTTAGTATGACTGCACTGCATTCTTCAGTGAGAAACACTTTTTCAGTTTCTCTCCAATCCTTCTTATGACTTAAGATCTCTTTCATGAACTTAGCATAAGAAGGTATTTGCTCAAGTGCCTCTGCAAACGGAATCTTTATTTCAAGAGTCCTTAGATAGTCTGCAAAGCGGGCAAATTGCTTATCCTGTTCCGCTTTGCGGAGTTTCTGAGGATAAGGCATCTTGGCTTGATATTCCTCAACCTTAGATGCTGCAGGTTTATTCCTTACAGAAGTGGTTGAAGAAGCCTTGTTAGAGGGATAATTATCAGCACCCTCAGGTGCCTGATCCTCCTTGGGCGTTTGAACGCCAGGAATGGGTAAAGATTGGGCGTTAAACGCCAACTTTTCCCCCTTTTCTGGCGTTTGAACGCCAGAACTGGGCAAGGAATGGGCGTTTAACGCCAACTTTCCTTCCCTTTCTGGCGTTTGAACGCCAATCATATTCCTCTCTGGGCTCTTATTGTCCTCAGAGGGATTTTGAACAGTGGTTTGGTTATCCTCTGTCAATTGTTCTTTGTTTGGCTTCTTGCTCCTTTGAGCAGTGGTGTTCAGTGTTTTCCCACTCCTTAGTTGAACTGCTTGACATCCTTCTGTTATCTGTTTAGACATTTGCTGTTTTGCTTGATTCAACTGCAGTTCTATGTTCTTGTTAGCAACTTTAGTATCATGGAGCATTTCTTTAAATTCTGCTAACTGTTCTGTCATCAGGAGCAATTGTTGATTAAGCTCATTCATCTGTTCTTGAGGATTAGGATCAGTGACTAATGCCATGACCTCCTCTTTTGGAACGAACTCACTGCTAGAATATAAGTATTGGTTTCTAGCAACAGTGTCTATAAGCTCTTGGGCTTCTTCAATTGTCTTCCTCATGTGTATAGATCCACCAGCTGAGTGGTCTAAAGACATCTGAGCTTTTTCTGTGAGCCCATAGTAGAAGATGTCTAACTGTACCCACTCTGAAAACATTTCAGAGGGGCATTTTCTAAGCATACCTCTATACCTCTCCCAGGCATTATAAAGGGATTCATTATCCTCTTGTTTAAAGCCTTGGATGTCCAGCCTTAGCTGTGTCATCCTCTTTGGAGGGTAGAAATGATTCAGGAATTTGTCTGATAACTGTTTCCATGTCTTTATGCTTGCTGTAGGTTGGTTATTCAACCACCTTTTAGCTTGATCTTTTACAGCAAATGGAAACAGTAATAGTCTGTAGACATCCTGATCTACCTCTTTATCATGTACTGTGTCAGCAATTTGTAAGAACTGTGCCAGAAACTCAGTAGGTTCTTCCTGTGGAAGACCGGAATACTGGCAATTTTGCTGCACTATGATAATGAGTTGAGGGTTTAGCTCAAAGCTGCTTGCTTTGATGGGAGGTATACAGATGCTACTCCCATATGCAGCTGTAATGGGGTTAGTATATGACCCCAGAGTCCTCTTGGACTGATTAATTCCACTTGAGTCCATAATGGACAAAAGGGAAATGATAATGATTGCAAAGAGATAAATTTTGTTTTTTGTTTTTTTTTTTTAATAACCGAAAAAAATAAAAATAAAATAAAAAGGAAAATAAAACAAAAAAAAATTCGAAAATCAAAAAGAAAAATAAGATCAAGGCAAATTGAGAACTGAATCAATTAGTTAATTAAAAAGATTTTGAAAACAGCAATTAAAAAGATATGATTGAAAAGTTTTTATGAAAAAGATTTGATTTTTAAAAAGAGAAAAGAGAAAAACAACAAAAAGACACCAAACTTAAAATTTTTAGAAAATCAAACACTAATTTTTGAAAATTTTAAAGGAAAAACACAAAGAGGACACCACACTTAGAATTTTTATGAATCAAAAAGGGACTAAGAACATGCAATGGTTACCTTGTAAGTCTTAGTCAGGATATCAGAAATTATCAAGATTGATTGTAAAAAGCAAAAGAACATGAAAAAGGTACTTGTTTTGCAGTAGTGGAGAATAGGCTGAGGCTTTGGAGATGCTCCATCTTCCGAATCTCTGCTTTCCTACTGTCATCTTCATCAAACACGCAAGGCTCCTTCCATGGCAAGCTGTATGTAGGGTTTCACCGTTGTCAGTGGCTACCTCCCATCCTCTCAGTGAAAATACGTCCCTGATGCTCTGTCACAGCATAGGCTAATCATCTGTCGGTTCTCAATCAGGCCGGAATAGAATCCAGTGATTCTTTTGCGTCTGTCACTAACGCCCCGCCCTCAGGAGTTTGAAGCACGTCACAGTCATTCAATCATTGAATCCTACTCAGAATACCACAGACAAGGTTTAGACCTTCCGGACTCTCTTGAATGCCGCCATCATTCTAGCTTATACCACGAAGATTCCGGTTAAAGAATCCAAGAGATATCTACTCAATCTAAGGTAGAACGGAGGTGGTTGTCAAGCACACGTTCATAGTTGAGAATATGATGAGTGTCACAGATCATCACATTCATCCGGGTTAAGAACAAGTAATATCTTAGAATGGAAGCAAGCATGATTGAATAAGAAACAGTAGTAATTGCATTAATCCATCAAGACACAGCAGAGCTCCTCACCCCCAACCATGGGGTTTAGAGACTCATGCCGTGGAAGGTACACAAGAAACGTGTAAAAAATGTCATGAGGTCATAAGGTACGGATACAATGTTCAAAAGTCCTATAAATAGCAAACTAGTATCCTAAGGTTTACAGAAACGAGTAAATGACAGAAAAATCCACTTCCGGGCCCACTTGGTGTGTGCTTGGGCTGAGCAATGAAGTAATTTCGTGTAGAGACCTTTTCTGGAGTTAAACGCCAGCTTTCATGCCAGTTTGGGCGTTTAACTCCAAGTTTTATGCCAGTTCCGGCGTTTAACGCTGGAATTTCTGATGCTGATTTGCTACGCCGGTTTGGGCCATCAAATCTTGGGCAAAGTATGGACTATCATATATTGCTGGAAAGCCCAGGATGTCTACTTTCCAATGCCGTTGAGAGCGCGCCAATTGGGCTTCTGTAGCTCCAGAAAATCCACTTCGAGTGAAGGGAGGTCAGAATCCAACAGCATCTGCAGTCCTTTTCAGTCTCTGGATCAGATTTTTGCTCAGAACCTTCAATTTCAGCCAGAAAATACCTGAAATCACAGAAAAACACACAAACTCATAGTAAAGTCCAGAAAAGTGAATTTTAACTAAAAACTAATAAAAATATAATAAAAACTAACTAAAAGATACTAAAAACATACTAAAAACAATGCCAAAAAGCGTATAAATTATCCGCTCATCATGCACATTCTGGGCGTTCAACGCCCATGTAAAGCATGTTTCTGGCGTTGAACGCTAGTTTCATGCTTGTTACTCGCGTTCAGCGCCAGCTTTTCTTCTCTGGGCACATTCCTGGCGTTCAGCGCCAGAATGTTGCTTGTTTCTGGCGTTCAGCACCAGAATGATGCATCTTACTGGCGTTGAACGCTAGCCTGTGCTTCCTCCAGGGTGCGAATTTTTTTTTGCTGTTTTTGACTCTGTTTTTAATTTTTTTTTTTTGATTTTTTCGTGACTCCTCATGATCATGTACCTAATAAAACACAAAATAATAATAATATAGAATAAAATAAAAATTAGATAAATAAAATTGGGTTGCCTCCCAACAAGCGCTTCTTTAATGTCAATAGCTTGACAGTGGCTCTCATGGAGCCACAAGGTGATCAAGTCAATATTTGTATAGTCCCAACACCAAACTTAGAGTTTGGATATGGGGTCTTAACACCAAACTTAGAGTTTGGTTGTGGCCTCACAACACCAAACTTAGAGTTTGACTGTGTGGGCTCTTCTTGACTCTGAACTGAGAGAAGCTCTTCATGCTTACTCTCTTTTGTCACAGAGGGATGGCCATGTACCTTAAACACAAGGTAGTCCCCATTCAGTTGAAGGACTAATTCACCTCTGTTGACATCTATCACAGCTCCTGCTGTGGCTAGGAAAGGTCTTCCAAGGATGATGCAATCATCCTCTTCCTTCCTAGTGTCTAAGATTATGAAATCAGCAGGGATGTAAAGGCCTTCAACCTTTACTAACATGTCCTCTACTATTCCATAAGCTTGTCTCAATGACTTGTCTGCCAATTGTAATGAGAACAAGGCAGGTTGTACCTCAATGATCCCCAGCTTCTCCATTACAGAGAGTGGCATAAGATTTATCCCTGACCCCAGATCACACAGAGCTTTTTCAAAAGTCATGGTGCCTATAGTACAAGGTATTAAGAACTTGCCAGGATCTTGTTTCTTCTGAGGTAAAATTTGCTGAATCCATGTATCCAGTTCACTAATGAGCAAGGGAGGTTCACTTTCCCAAGTCTCATTACCAAATAACTTGGCATTCAGCTTCATGATAGCTCCTAAGTATTGAGCAACTTGCTCTCCAGTTACATCTTCATCCTCTTCAGAGGAAGAATAGTCTTCAGAGCTCACGAATGGCAGAAGGAGATTTAATGGAATCTCTATGGTCTCTATATGAGCCTCATATTCCTTTGGATCCTTAATAGTAAACTCCTTCTTGCTTGAGGGACGTCCCAGGAGGTCTTCCTCACTAGGATTTTCGTCCTCCTCCTCCCTTGTGCATTCGGCCACATTGATTATATCAATGGCCTTGCACTCTCCTTTTGGATTCTCTTCTGTATTGCTTGGGAGAATATTGGGAGGATTTTCAATGACTTTCTTTCTCAGCTGGCCTACTTGTGCCTCCAGATTTCTAATGGAGGATCTTGTTTCACTCATGAAACTGAAAGTGGCCTTTGATAGATCAGAGACTAGATTGGCTAAATTAGAGGTGTTTTGTTCAGAATTCTCTGTCTGTTGCTGAGAAGATGATGGATATGGCTTGCTATTGCTCAGCCTATTGCGTCCACCATTGTTAAAGCCTTGTTGAGGCTTTTGTTGATCCTTCCATGAGAAATTTGGATGATTTCTCCATGATGAGTTATAGGTGTTTCCATAAGGTTCACCCATGTAATTAACCTCTGCCATGGCAGGGTTCTCAGGATCATAAGCTTCTTCAGAAGCTGCCTCTCTAGTACTGTTGGATGCATGTTGCCATCCATTCAGATTTTGAGAGATCATGTTGACCTGTTGAGTCAACACTTTGTTCTGAGCCAATATGGCATTCAGAGCATCAATTTCAAGAACTCCTTTCTTCTGAGGTATCCCATTATTCACGGAATTCCTCTCAGAAGTGTACATGAATTGGTTGTTTGCAACCATGTCAATGAGTTCTTGAGCCTCTTCAGGCGTTTTCTTTAGGTGAATAGATCCACCTGCAGAATGGTCTAATGACATTTTCGAAAATTCAGATAGACCATAATAGAATATATCTGATATGGTCCATTCTGAAAACATGTCAGATGGACATCTTTTGGTCAGCTGCTTGTATCTTTCCCAAGCTTCATAGAGGGATTCACCATCTTTTTGTTTGAAGGTTTGAACATCCACTCTCAGCTTGCTCAGCTTTTGAGGAGGAAAGAATTTATCCAAGAAGGCAGTGACCAGCTTATCCCAGGAGTCCAGGCTATCCTTAGGTTGTGAATCCAACCATATTCTAGCTCTGTCTCTTACAGCAAAAGGGAAAAGCATGAGTCTGTAGACTTCAGGATCAACTCCATTCGTCTTTACAGTCTCACAGATCTGCAAGAACTCAGTTAAAAACTGATAAGGATCTTCAGATGGAAGTCCATAAAACTTGCAGTTTTGTTGCATTAAGGCAACTAGCTGAGGTTTCAGCTCAAAGTTATTGGCTCCAATGGCAGGAATGGAGATGCTTCTTCCATCAAATTTGGACGTTGGCTTTGTGAAGTCACCAAGCATTCTCCTTGCATTATTATTATTTTCGGCTGCCATCTCCTTCTATTGTTCGAAAATTTCTGAAAGGTTGTTTCTGGATTGTTGTAATTTAGTTTCTCTTAGTTTCCTTTTCAGAGTCCTTTCAGGTTCAGGATCAATTTCAACAAGAGTGTCTTTTTCCCTGTTCCTGCTCATATGAAAGAGAAGAAAACAAGAAAGGAAAGAGGAATCCTCTATGTCACAGTTTAGAGATTCCTTTATGTTAGTAGAAAAAGAAAGGGGAGAAGAGTGAAGAAAAATGAATAGTCTGTATAAAGAGTAATGATAGGGGAGGTGAAGAGAAGTGTTAGTAAATAAATAATTAAATAGAATAAGAAAAGAGAGGGAAAATTTCGAAAATAATTTTGAAAAAGGGGTTAGTATTTTCGAAAATTAAAAGATAAGATAGAATTAAAATTAAAACAATTAATTAATTAAAAATAATTTTTTGAAAAAGAGAGAGGTATTTTCGAAAATTAGAGAGGGAAAAGTAGTTAGATGGTTTTGAAAAAGATAAGAAATAAACAAAAAGTTAGTTAGTTGATTGAAAAAGATTTTAGAATCAAATTTTAAAAAGATAAGAAGTTAGATAAGATATTTTGAAATCAATTTTGAAAAAGATAAAATTTTGAGAAGGATAAGATAAAAAGGTAAGTTAAAAATTTGAAGAAAAAGATATTTTGAAAAAGATTTAATTTTTAAAATGACTTAACTAACAAGAAACTACAAGATAAGATTCTAGAATTTAAAGATTGAACCTTTCTTAACAAGAAAGTAACAAACTTCAAATTTTTGAATCAATCACATTAATTGTTAGCATATTTTTGAAAATATGATATAAAGATAAGAAAAAGATTTTGAAAAAAGTAATTTTAAAATTTTCGAAAATAAGAAAAAAAATGGAAAAGATATGATTTTTGAAAAAGATTTTGAAAAGGTAAGATTTTTTTTTTTAAAAAATTGAAAATTTGACTTGACTTGTAAGAAACAACTAATTTTGAAAAATTTTGACTAAGTCAATTCAAATTTTCGAAAATTATGAGAAAAATAAGGAAAAGATATTTTTTTTATTTTTGAATTTTTAATTATGAGAGAGAAAAACAACAAAAATACTTAATGTATGAAATTTTTAGATCAAAACAATGGATGCATGCAAGAATGCTATGAATGTCAAGATGAACACCAAGAACACTTTGAAGATCATGATGAACATCAAGAACATAATTTTGAAAAATTTTTGATGCAAAGAAAACATGCAAGACACCAAACTTAGAAATCTTTAATGCATGGACTCTAACAAACAAAAATTGCATATGAAAAACAACAAACAACACAAAACAAGAAAACATCAAGATCAAACAAGAGGACTTATCAAGAACAACTTGAAGATCATGAAGAACACTATGAATGCATGGGATTTTCGAAAAATGCAAGAAAAATTTTTAAAAGCATGCAATTGACACCAAACTTAAAAATTGACTCAAGACTCAAACAAGAAACACAAAATATTTTTAGTTTTTATGATTTTCTAATTTTTTTGTATTTTTATTAATTTTTTCGAAAATAATGTTAGGAAAAATGAAAAATAAAAGAAAAATTTTGAAAAAGATTTTTGAAAAGAAAATTACCTAATCTGAGCAACAAGATGAACCGTCAGTTGTCCATACTCGAACAATCTCCGGCAACGGCGCCAAAAACTTGGTGCACGAAATTGTGATTCCTTTGTTATTCCATTTTGCAAAATTCATTGATTTTCATTCCCTGGCAATGGCGCCAAAAACAGGGATGCCAATACCATGGTTTCTATATAATGTTTCACAACTTCGCACAGCTAACCAGCAAGTGCACTGGGTCATCCAAGTAATACCTTACGTGAGTAAGGGTCGATCCCACGGAGATTGTTGGTATGAAGCAAGCTATGGTCACCTTGTAAATCTCAGTTAGGCAGATTAAACCAATTGATTATGGATTTTCTAAAATAAATAATAAACAGAAAATAAAAAGGGATAGAAATACTTATGTAAATCAATAGTGGAAATTTCAGATAGGCGTATGGAGATGCTGTGCTCCTCTTGAATCTCTACTTTCTTATTACATTCATCCAATTCTTCTTACTCCTTTCCATGGCAAGCTGTATGTAGGGCATCACCATCATCAATGGCTACTTTTAATCCTCTCGGGAAAATGGTCCTATGCGCTGTCACTGCACGGCTAATCGTCTGGAGGCATCACCCTTGATTGATAGCTACATCCCATCCTCTCAGTGAAAATGGTCCAAATGCTCTGTCACAGCACGGCTAATCATCTGTCGGTTCTCAATCAGGTTGGAATAGAATCCATTGATTCTTTTGCGTTTGTCATCACGCCCAGCCTTCAGGAGTTTGAAGCTCGTCACAATCATTCAATACCAGAATCCTACTCGAAATACCACAGACAAGGTTAGACTTTTCAGATTCCCGGGATCCTACTCGGAATACCACAGACAAGGTTAGACCTTCTGGATCCCCATGAATGCTGCCATCTATCTAGCTTATACCACGAAGATTCTGTTGGGGAATCTAAGAGATATGCGTCCGGCCTAGAGTAGAACGGAAGTGGTTGTCAGTCACGCGCGTTCATAGGTGAGAATGATGATGAGTGTCACGGATCATCACATTCATCAAAGTGTTGTGCAACGTATATCTTGGAATAAGAATAAAAGAGAATTGAATAGAAAGTAATAATAAAAGAGAATTGAATAGAAAGTAATAATAAAAGAGAATTGAACTTACTAAAAACTACCTAAAAACAATGCCAAAAAGCGTATAAATTATCCGCTCATCATGAAGCTACCGAAGGGTATGCGAGTTTTGAAGAACAAATGGGTATTCAGAATCAAGAATGAAGAATACAATTCTAAGCCTCGGTATAAGGCTAGATTGGTTGTTAGAGGTTTTAGCCAGAGAAAAGGTGTTGATTATGAGGAGATCTTTTCTCCTGTTGTGAGGATGTCATCCATTCGTGCTGTGTTTGGATTAGCAGCGTCTCTTGATTTGGAGATTGAGCAAATGGATGTGAAGACAGCTTTTCTTCATGGTGATTTAGATAAGGAGATCTACATGGAGCAACCAGAGGGCTTTGTTGTTAAAGGAAAGGAAGATTTTGTGTGCAAGCTTAAGAAGATTTTGTGTGCAAGACAGTGGTACAAGAAGTTTGAATCTGTTATGGGGAAGTATGGTTACCGTAAGACAACTTCAGATCATTGTGTATTTGTGCAAAAATTTTATGATGATGATTTTATCATTCTTTTGCTTTATGTGGATGATATTTTGATTGTGGGCAAGAATGCTTTGAGGATTAATGAGTTGAAGAAACAATTGAGCAGGTTCTTTGCTATGAAGGACTTGGGTCCTGCCAAACAGATTTTAGGCATGACTATTATTCGTTATAGAGATATCAAGAAGCTTTATTTGTCACAGGAGAAGTACATAAAGAAGGTGCTTCAAAGGTTTGGCATGAATGATGCCAAATGTGTTGCTAGTTCTTTTGCTCCTCATTTTAAGTTGAGTACCAAGCAGTGTCCAACCACTGATGAGGAGAAACAAGCAATGGATGAAATTCCTTATGCCTCAGCTGTTGGAAGCTTGATGTATGCTATGGTGTGTACTAGACCAGACATTGCTCATGCGGTTGGTACTGTGAGTCGTTTTCTCTCTAATCCAGGCAAAGAACATTGGAATGCTGTTAAATGGATTATGAGATATCTTAAAGGTACAACTAACTTGAGTTTGAGTTTTGGTGGTGAGAAACCTTTGCTAGTTGGCTTTACTGATGCAGACATGGCAGGAGATATTGATTCTCGAAAGTCTACTTCAGGTTATTTGGTCAAGTTTACAGGGGGAGCTATTTCATGGCAGTCAAGGCTACAAAAGTGTGTTGCACTTTCTACCACAGAGGCAGAGTTTATTGCAGCAACTGAAGCATGTAAAGAGTTGTTGTGGATGAAGAAGTTTCTTGTAGCACTTGGTTTTAAGCAAGACCGTTATGTCTTGTTGTGTGATAGCCAAAGTGCTATTCATCTTGCCAAGAATTCTACTTTTCATCCAAGATCTAAACATATTGATGTTAGGTATCACTGGATACGGGATGTGTTAGATTCCAAGTTGTTGGAACTTGAGAAAGTTCACACTGATGACAATGGTGCTGATATGATGACAAAAGCATTGTCAAGAGAAAAGTTTGAAACATGTTGTTTGATCGCCGGAATGGCGAGGGCCTCCACCTAGTCGAGAAGGGGGAGATTTGTTGGGTTTTTTCTCTCCTTTGTGAGGCACAAGCCCAACATTTTGAGGGTGTCTCTTGCACCCATTGTGCCACAACCCTAATTCAGTTTTTGAGGTTTTTTGAGAGAGAGAGAGAGAGAGAGAATAGCCACCAAGTGAGAGAGAAGAGGGAAAAATAGAATTTCCGTTTTTGCCCAAAGCAGTAAATTTCAAATGGCAGTTTCTCAGTTGTTCACCGTTGGATCGGCTTGAAATTTAAACTGCGTGTTCTTATCATCTTGTTCTTCATTCTGATCGGTGGAGATGTTGATTGGAGGTTTTCAGTAGGAGAAATTGGTTTCGCAAGAGAGAAATTAGGTTTCCCATTTTTACACAGAGCAGAAATTTTGGAACGGCAGTTTCTCATTTTTTCACCGTTGGATCGACGTGAAATTTGAACTGTAGATTCTTCACATCTTTTTCTTCATTCTGAACGGTGGAGATTTTAATTGGAGGTCTGCAGAGGGAGAAATTGGCTTCGACATTAGCTCTATTTTTTGGGTATATTTCATCTTCTTGCCTATTATTTGTGAGCTTTGGTGCATTGATGTTTTGGCTGGTTATATGCACATTTTTGTGCTTTGTTTGAGACTCTCTTATATCTCATTTGATTATAGTGGAGCTATTTCATTGGTCTGGATGACCCGTGGTTTTTACCTCTCACATTGAGGGGGTTTTTCACGTTAAAATCTCGGTGTGTTCTTGTTATTGCTTTACTTGCTATATTTGCTTATTATAGTTGCTGCCATATTGTGTTGTGAGCGCTTCCATATTGTTCTTGTGTTGGACATTTGTGTTGTTTCCGCTGCTAGGCTCTTTCATGAATTTGGTATGTCATTTCCATCCCACCACTTCAGTGGACAAATATTCGAATCCTCGTTTTCAAAGTGAGCTGCAGCCACACCAAGGATAGGCTTGTCGGCAGAAGTTTTTCGAAAATACGGAATCTAGCTAGAAGAAGAATCCACTCTCTTGTTTCCCTTCTCCTGATCAATTAGGGCAGGCCTGAACCAATTAGACAAGCTTACTTCTGCTTTAGATTCATTTTCCTTCAAAACCTGGTTTGAACCTTTTTGCAGTGTAGGAGTAGCAAGTTAAGCTATCTCGGCAAAATCTCTCAGCTCACTTGAATCTTATTTAGATTTCAAATCTTTCTCCTCAAGTATTATATGGTGGAAGACATTCTCATCTGGTTTGTGAGTGGGGCAGAGAATCTGGGACCGAACACAAGGCCTGCCATTAGGTAACTCATCCAGTGTTGCTGGACAAACCGTTCCTGGGGTTTGGACCTCATCAAATAACTTCAATGAGTTAGGATAAGGTGATTGCTTATTCGCATTTTGGTTATTTGGTGACCAGCTTTTCTTCAAAGGACAATCATCAGATAACTTCCACGGGATGATTAGCTCGTGTCACACTTAAACCGGACTTATTTGCACTTCCTCAATGTGTTTGTGGCTAGCCAAGATGGATTTGGAGCTGGATTATTTTCAGCCCTATCTATAGTATGATGGCTCCATGTCTTATTTCCTTCCATATGTTTAAGATATTCATGGTGACTATCTCGTGCAT
Organism: Arachis stenosperma; assembly: GCF_014773155.1. Classification (NCBI taxonomy): domain Eukaryota; kingdom Viridiplantae; phylum Streptophyta; class Magnoliopsida; order Fabales; family Fabaceae; genus Arachis; species Arachis stenosperma. The sequence continues at coordinate 97,877,153 of NC_080386.1, read as the reverse complement.
CAGATAAATATCTGTAAAAAACAAAAGAAATCAGGTTCTTGCGAAATTTGATGGGACATGGTTAAAAAATATGAAATCAAGAACAACCAAGAGTATTAAATCTACCCATAATCTTTAAAAAATATCATCAAAGTGTCTAGAAATGACACTGAAATTTGTATATAGAGTAAGAATGCAACATGCTACAACGAAATATATATATAATTCAACATTTGAAAGGTATGAATAACCTGTTTGGTGTGTGCTCAAAAGAGTCTCTGTTGTCTCTCAATTCTTAGCAACTTTTTAAGGGTGTTAAGATAATTAGAGTAATTACTGTAACCTACCAACTAATTAGAGCAATTATTATAACCTACTAATGAATTTTAACTTATTAACTGACAACATGTAAAAACTTCCATGTGAAATCCATGTAGGTTTATTTTATTGAAGTAATAATTTAATCAATATATTTAATGGAAATAATCTAATAACAGTGAACTAGTTGTAAAGTTGTTATTAAAGAATAAAATTATTGATAGGTTTTAAACAATTAAAAGTGTCTCAAAACTCACCAACATAAACTTTTAAGATCTACTCGGTAACAATTAAAATAATCCAACTTCAATGAAAGAATGACAAAAGGAACAGTGGAAGTAGCAAAAATCCATATCGAAAAAACAAGAAGGAATCACCTTTTCTTCTATATAAGTGGCCAAAAATCGAGCAACTACTTTGTCATAAGGATTGAAGGGGCATTATCAGTGGACTAAGTCTGATCAATGTATTCAACTATGATGAAAGAGTGATAGATGGGCTTGGCATGGTGGATTAGAACAGGGACCTAGCATACAGAGGATAAGACATGCAAAGACGGTCACTCTTGGGATTGAAAGTTTCTTCAAAGTATCCATTTTCAATGGACTTGATACTGATAGCAATCTTCACCCTTCAAGGCATGCATAAAAATAAATACATGCATACTTAAACTATTGGGGTAGTAGGTACCTACGCATGCATAATATATATATACACGTCATGAGTTTAATTGTTTACGATTTGAACGTTTTGTGAATTAAACTTAAGGACGTCATTGTTGCAACGAACGAGTCAAATCCTATGTTTTCTTTGTAACTACGCCAACACTAGAAAATGAAAAAGAATCATTTCAAAATCAATGAGAAGATCTTCTATCCGTTTCCTTTTACTATGCCAACTTTGAAGCCTAAAAATCATCAAATGAATTCCCACAAATGCAAAATTGAAGACAAAATCGCTGGACCAATCTGTTGATAAGTAACAACATAAAAAACACATCCGCAAATGTCTATTATCAAAAGACAACAATTAGATCCAAGTCTTAACACAAAATAGAATATCAAAAGAAATTCTAAGACTCAGTTTTTCTCTAGAAGACTAATTCATGAGGCTTCTGGCCTTGCTTCAAAGAAAACCTAGCACCAAGGTAAAACTTTAAGTCTGGAACACTCTCGATGGCTTTTATCAAAGCAGCATCAACAGTCTTCTGGTCATCCTTCTTGTCTTGAGGGAGGGTCTTCTTCTCCTATATTTGAAACAAGATAGCACATGAGCAAATGCTGATAAAAACTACAAGTGCCAGAAAGACAAATAAACAAGAAATTTATACAAACTAACCTCCTTCTCGGACTCAAAGAACTCGCCTTCTCCCTTCTTTTTCTTTTTCTGGACTTCCTTTGAAAAGTATTTGTCATCGAATTTCTCCACATTACAAGCAGACACATCTACTTTGGTTGATGTGGCAATAACATACGACTGATTCACACGTCTCAACAGAACTCCATTAATCTTGAAGGGTCCTGAGGAAACATGATACATAAGACCAGAGGAGAGAGGAACTTCATTAATCTGGTAGCTTCTTCGGAGACAAGTTATACACAACATAATGGAAAGCAATATCAAAAGAGAAAATGTTGTCTATGCGTTGAAATCCGAAGCTTAAAACTGCAATGGACAACTTAATTCAAGCACTTACGTGATAGCACTAAAAAAAAGAGAAAAAAAAGGCTTATCAAGTAAAATCCGAATAAACAGAAATACTCGCCCGCAACAAAAACACAAAGCCAATGTTCAATATGATTTAAAACACTATTTTTCACCATAAATCCGAGACAATAACATAAACAGAAACTTCACTGAGGATAATGAGCAAGAGTTACCAGACACAAGAAGCAGCCCAGAAGGAAGCTGCTTGAGGAACACAACTCTTTTCCCTTTGAATCTTCCAGCAAGAAGAATCAGCACTGTCCCAGGAGTAATGCTAGCCCTGAAAACATGACAAAATAAAATTGAAACATTTAAGATCAATTGGATCAATAATCTAACCCTAAGATAGGTCAATCAATTACAAAAATAGTAAAATTAGATAGCCAAGAATGCCACCATCCCAATCTAGATCCTCATTTCAGATCAAGAATTTTGTTTATCACATTTGACATCAAAAATTAGATAAAAAGAACAGACTTGAGTTTGGTGGGTTTGGGTTTGTGCTTGTTGACAAGGGGAGTCCTGACATCTTCAGCAGGGTAGAACTTAGGGGGTTTTTGAGCGAGGGCTTGGGGATTAGGCTGGGTTCATGGAGGGGGAACTTGCCACCGTTTTTAGCCTTAATGTCCCACAAACCCCTCTTGTGGTACATATGGGACCGAGATTACTTCCCGATCCCCCACACCAGTTCAGGGTTCCTGCCGACCTTCCTTGCTGCTCTCTGCTTCGGTGCCATTCCTCTCTTTCTTCACTCAGCTGCAACGCTTCCTTCTCCTCCCACAAAATCCTAATTCTACTTCCTTTGCTTTTATCAATGATCTTAGGAAATATATTGCGCTGTGCCTTACCAGCGCTTACCCTTGTAGACACATAAACCCAATAACTAGGCCCACCTTATTTTTATTGCCTTGTTTACATCGTAGCTCGGCCCAAATTCGAGTCCAAAATAAAAAACTAATGTAGTTATATTATACTTCAACCGGGCTTCATTAACCTTTCTTCTCTCTTTCTTGCTCTACAAGAAAGAAGAGCCTTCAATTCATATTCACAGGTCAAATTTACCAGAATTCACAATTTCTTCTTGTTGTTGTTCCAATTGTTTTGAATATGGTAGAAATGTTTTTGAATATAATGAATGGGTTGTTAGATAGGATATCGTGTTTCAATTTGTAGCTACACTATTAGTGATGCGTGCCACATGTTTGATCAAAGTTCTTAGTGAGTACTAGAAAATATGCTGCTTTTCTATTTTATTTTATTTGTTGATATGTATATATAAAATTACTAATTAAATATATTTGAATTACTGCGAGCTTATTGGTTATATATATAAAAGAAAATGTAGGTCTTTGATCTTTGTACTCTCTTTCATTTCATGCTCTGGCTCTATCACCTACATGTGTTCTTTTGTATGAGGAAAAAAGGAGATAGAAATGGAAACAAACAAAAGAAACATGTTTTCAAGAACTGAAGAAATGAAATGATTATTTAGAATTGAGTATAGAGAGTGGAAATAGAATATGTTTCCACAAACAACCATACCCTTAGATTGCCCCTTTTCTTCATTTACATTTTCTTTAACACCAAACATAGTTTATTTTGGGAAGATCAATTTTTTCCACTTATAATATTGATATCCTAGAGATGCATCAAACATTACATGAACATTAACTTGCATATTAGACTGTTTTAGTAACTGAAACATAATGTTTTCCCATCATTTGGCTATTTAGGCCCAACTTACATTCTTATGTTTGAATGTTATCTTATTTTGAAGCAAATGATTTCATGTGGTACTCTATAATTTAGTTGATGAAGAAATTATTAAAATGTCATGTTAAAATTTTTGAATCCTTCTAGTGGTAATTAGTTTAGTTTGGTGCATTCTATTATTATTGAAGAATTTGAAAATGTTCTTGAAGCTCTATTGTTTTTGTTTTCAGGATTTTGTAAGTTCAATGATTTCTGAATGAAGGCTCACCCCTACATGAAGAGTGATATCAAAGAGTTGGATAAGCTTTTTTTACTTAATATCTAGTCAAGATGTGGGTCTAAAAGTTTAATATAACACTGTATTTTTGTTGCTCCTCCTCCAACCGAATGCTTACAAGCCTTTGAAATGAGTAACAACAAAGAGACTATCTTCCCCCTAACTTGTTTGCTTTTAAGGAAAAATGGCATCAACTTTGATCTATCGTGCTTCACGTAGGTTTCTCAAATATTCTTTCCCTTCTTCGGGCCTCTCCATACAATATCATTCCCCTTCCATCTTCAGTCCTTTAATCTACACTGGACCATCTATAAGCATAAACCACAACTTCTATCCTTCACTCTGTCTATTTGGACAATCCCACCATCAGGATTCTAAATTTGAAGATTTTAAAACTGTTCGATCTCTCTCAAATTTTCAGCTTGTTCAGCACATCTCTACATCACCTTCTTGTTTAAAAGAGGGGTCAAAGGGAAATAAGAATCAAAGTGGCAATGTGAGTAAAGCAAATATCTCTTGGATCGATTTGTACTTGCCTAGGCAGGTTCAACCCTATGCACAGCTTGCTCGCCTAGATAGGCCCATTGGGACATGGTTGCTTCTATGGCCTTGTATGTGGTAAGTGTTCTATTTAGTTGGCCTATGGGTAAATGCCTTGTTGTCTACAAACAAGGACAGTCCAGTAATTTTATAATATGAAATTGATTGCTAATTGGAAATATATATGTTACACTCTTTGAAATAGTAAGGAATGAAGAAATTTTAAAAGAAATGATCATTCTATCGATTTGTAATTTTGTTCGTACAAGTTAATTTATGGTAACTTGGTTATTGAGTCTAAATTAGTATTCTTTATCTTCTTATTTAAGTCCACAAGATTAGATAAGTTAAAATTGTTATTTGTTTATCGTTAGTACTATAAGTAGTTAAGCACCATCCGTACCATACATATCCACAAGAAAAACCTTGCCTTTCTTGTTCGTTATTTCTGTCCTAAAACCAGTCCAAGCTGCACCCCTTGAATCTTTCCTACTGCATCTGCATACATATGTATGGATGTACCCAAGGGTTGTGTTATGCAGTCAACTATGAATCTTTATGGCATGGATGGTAGAACTTTGTGTATATCTTCAAACATAATACATTTTATTTTGTTTTACCTTTTCTTAGTATTTTCTGTAAAGTGCTTCACTTACAACTTTAACAAAGCCATCTATTCATGTTGACAGAAAATAATATGAATTGAAAATATAGTTTTTTTGTGTAGACCAGCGAGAGGTGTTGCCTTTTCTATATTACATCATGCCTGGAAGTTGTTTCTCTCTCTTTTATGCATTCCACTTTCTAAATTCATTCTTGTTCTATTTTATTTAATAACTTATTTATTTTATGTTTCTAATTTCGATGCTTAGGTCAATTATGTTGGCTGCAACTCCAGGACAGCAGCCTGATTTTAAAATGTTGGCATTGTTTGGATGTGGGGCTTTGCTTTTGAGGGGTGCTGGGTGTACTATTAATGATCTCCTTGATCGTGACATTGATACAAAGGTAAATAGTTTTCTTTTATATTTTTATGTATTGAGAGATACTGAAATCGTTATTTCATGTTGTAAATTAATTTTTCACAAGTACATGTTATTAGCATAGTGTGAATGTTTAACTTTTATTATACATTTGATTTAAGTTAAAAACAATAATTTGAAAGCTTAGTCATGCCAAGTCTAGTGCCTTGGTACTTCACATGGCCTGTAAGTTCATGTCTTTTGCATTTGAAGATTTTTCTTTTTACTTTTTCTGGTTCATTTTCACCCTCCCTGCCCTATTTCTAATATGATTCAAAATATAAATCTATCAATTTACTTGCATGAAACATCCCTTCGATTTTATTCCTATGACATCACATTTCTTATTTTGTTTTAATGTATTGAACATGAGATTTTATTTGATTTTCATACCTACCTTGGGCATTTTTCAGAACCCATTAAGCATTTTTTACTTTTTTGGGTTCAACATAGCTGATAGTAGATTTAATATTCTGAATGATACTATACATAATTGTATGATGCAGGTAGAACGAACAAAGTCAAGGCCTATGGCAAGTGGTCTTTTGACACCATTTCAGGGACTTTGTTTTCTTGGTATTCAGTTAACTTTGGGTCTTGGGATTCTTCTGCAACTGAATTATTATAGGTCAGTGTTAACTTTGAATAGCTGAGCCTGTGATCATTATTACATCTACATGACTACGTCAAGTGTGAAAATTTGAGTATTGCCAAAATGTTGAATGTTGTGATTTGTGATCTTTTTGCAGCCGTGTTCTAGGTGCCTCATCCTTGTTGCTTGTCTTTTCTTATCCCCTCATGAAGAGGTTTACATTTTGGGTAATGAATTTCCTCAATTTTAGTCTCTTCTGAAATATTTTATTGTTATCTTTGACATACAATCTTATTATGCTTTTTATGGCACTCGTAAATTTTTGGTTAGCCCCAGGCCTATCTCGGGTTGACCTTTAATTGGGGCGCTTTGTTAGGATGGGCAGCAATTAGAGGAAGTCTAGATCCAAGAATAGTGCTACCTCTTTATGCCTCTAGAGTTTTTTGGATACTTGTTTATGATACAATCTATGCTCACCAGGTAAAATCAACATTACTTCCTGAAGGTTTTTCTCCTCTGTCCTGCTATTTAATTGCTGCATGATACATCCCGGTGTGGGGTGATTATCTTGACTCCAATAGTTCAGTGTGTTATGAAACAAACCATACAATGATAGACTACTTGCTACCTTCCAATACAAATTATATAATTAAAGCATTGTAATCAAAGTTCTTGGTCTATGCGTATATTTATAACCTTGCATTCAGGATAAAGAAGATGAACTGAAAGTGGGAGTTAAGTCAACTGCTTTGCACTTTGGTGATTCTACAAAGGAGTGGATTACTGGGTTTGGGATTGCATGCCTTGGTGGTCTTATCCTCAGTGGCTATAATGCTGAAATAGGTATGTCTTATGAGTTATGACCCATTTTATGTTCTCTCTGTTTCGAGTTTTTAGAACTATATTTGGATTTCAATGGTTGTTTTCTTGTTCAACCTTCTGATTAATATTTGTGGGGCAGGCTGGCCATATTATGCATTTCTGGCAGCTGCATCTAGACAACTAGGCTGGCAAATATGGACAGTTGACCTCTCATCACGTGCTGATTGCAATTACAAGTATGTTTTGGAAGTTTTTGTTTAAAGTTCACCCAGAAAAGGGATTGTTGCATAAATCCATGTATTAAATTTCATTTTCACTTTCATATGGCTTTACTGCAAGCACTTGATGATATATTTATATGTCCTCAGACCTCAACAGATAGAAATCCCCTAAAATTCAGTGATTGTTCAATTTCTTTATTGATTACTCTTTCAATGTTATATTGATGGTTTCAGAAACCTATGATGCATCCACATGTTCATTAGTTTACCATAAAACATTTAGTTCTACACTTCTAACCTCTCAATGTTGAACTCAATGAACTGACTTTTGTACCTTTTGCTTGCATCCAGATTTAATTCAAACAAGTGGTTCGGAGCTATCATATTTGGTGGAATCCTAGCTGGAAAACTTGTATAATAGGGGTAGTTTATCTGGTTGAGTAGTTTATTCTTTTATCTTATAATAACTTATCAAATTTGCATGAGTTGTACCAATTGTCATGAGTCATCAGTCATCGCCTTAGGATACTGTATGATTTTACTTCCTTACCACATATAACAATTTTTTGCCTCCAAGAAAAAGTTAATGTTCGTTTTATTATTTCTTTTGAACCAAGTGTTGTGATTCTGAAAAACTATCTGGAGTGTGCTCAAGGAATGGAGCAGCTTTCCTCCAATACACTATCATCATTACTTTTCAACAAATCCAATGTTAACCAAGTAATGTTGGGATTTTTTTTTGCGACTAAATGTTGGGAAATGGTTGAATTGGAATAGCTAACACTTATATTGGACTCGAAGGGAAATGCTTAATGACAGTTGATCAATGGTTAACTAGTTGAGGTACTTGATTACCTTATCGTTACAAGGTAAATAACTTCTACTTATTATTATTATTGTGTTAGCAGGGCATTTTTCATGAAGGAAAAATTAGTCATCGAAAAACCAAAAATTCAACAGACGAGAGACAAGGTTGAATGCCATTAGAAGGTACATGGTTTCTTGGTATTCATGTTGTAATTTTAGTAGTTTGAAATCTTAAACCAACGGTGTGCCAATGTTGAATATTTGACTGTACATGATGCATTGTTGTTTCATCCAATCTAAGGAGTAAGTCTATGATCCTAAGTTCAGATCATTCTAAGCATCTTGCATTTTTAATTTGGTGGATTATGAAGCTTCCTCTTGGTGATTTATCTTTATAGGACACTAGTTTAGTAGTTGAAATCATACTTAGGATATATTTGATTGCAGGTAAAACTGGAGTAGAAATTTTCATGGATGAATTTGATATGTGAAATTGCACATGGACTTCATCCTTGAAAATTTCACCCCATTTTTACTTACAACTAAACATACTCTTCAGGTGTGGTTGTCTGTTGAGGGAAAGGAAGGGAAGGAAATGGTTTGAAGGATAGAATGGAGTTATATCAAGTTCCTCTATCCTCTCTTTTTCTTCAAAATCTCAACTCACAAACACACTATTAGTGAGAAGGAAGAGGAGAAGAGAAAATGTTGGGACATTCAAGTTCAACTGCCAAGACTGATTATGAAAGGCAGAGAAAAATGTGACTAACTTATTCACACTTTGTTATCGCCTGAACTGAAAGGTTCGAACACATGTTGCTGTAAAAGGCCAACTATGCAGAAGAAGAATATCTATGCAAAATATTTCCTACTCCTACCAGTTTTTCCCTCTGAACCCCTAGACTTCCTACTCGATTTTTGGTGCTTTCCGCCACCTTTGGAGAGGGAGGTCAAGAATGTTATTCCATTTCCTCCTTTATCAATCATGCCTTGTTTCATGAACATCTGCTCCTTTTCTAACTCATTTAGCCTCATCCTCATCCTCGAAATCTCCAGCTTCAGCTCCTGGTTCTCTCCTTGCAGAGAAGCATAGTTATCTCTTGGGGACATGGCAGTACTTGGAATGCCACTGCTTATTCTCTGTGATAGTAGGCCATCTCTTGAACTCCCTGACACTGCATTCTTCAACTGTAGTTGCTCACAGTACAGGACTTGCACCACCATCTGCAGTGGAAGTCTATCATTTTGTGATGGCTTTGTTAAAATTGTGTTGAAAATTTTGTTAATCTTAGTTAAATCTTGTTAATTTTTGTTAAAGCTTGTTAATTTTTATGCTAACATAAATTGAGTTTTGTTGGTTTGAGTGTTAGATAATCAAAATATAGATGTTAATAACTTATGATTATGCTAGTAGTTTCTTCCGAGTTGGTTCCATAATACTTGCCATTCATGATGCGAGTGATGTATTCATGGAAATCAATTCTAAATTTCCAGATTAAAGGGCTCTTGGTTATGGCTGTATGGCTCTGATTTATTGCTACTTAAACATGGGACTTATGTTCAAACGGAAAACGTAAGAGATGATTGCTAAACTGTATTCTGAAGTGTGTTATAACAAAAATAGTTGTAGCAACTTTTCTACTTGTAAGGAATCGTGATATTATTAGGAAAATTTGCAAGTTTTACATGATATATCATCCAAAGAGTAGATAAAAGTGATGCAACCATGATGAGAGAAAAGTTGATATAAACAACATCCTCTTCTTGGGCCCAGTTTGGGAAAACTTTTTAAATAAACGTTTTTAAAAAAGGAGTTTTAAATATAGGAATTCTTATTAATAGTAGCTTATAAATAAATTATTTTGTATTTGGTTTTTTAGTTATAGAAATACTTATTTTAAAATTGCAGCGTTTGGATAAATGATCAAAAAATATAATTTTTTTTACATAGAGAACGATGATAACAAATACCTTTCAATATTAAATGTTGATTTTACATAACTTAACCAGTGACATTTTATACCATACACAATGTTATATACAAATTTAAAAATAAAAATATAATGGTAGAATGATAAAAAAAAATCCTGGAAGGAACATAAATAGTGTTGGAGGGTTAGTAATTTTAAGAGATGAAACATTGCATAAAAATGGTGGTGCAAGGCAATACTTCTAGCAAATGGAACATGATCAATATTTTCAGTAGAAACAGTAAATATTTTTCACAGTCAAGAATGAAGGTAGCATAATGGTCTCTTTTATTTTGATGGGAATGATAAAATAATTTC